>NC_084984.1:25134098-25170093 GCF_963691925.1 Scomber scombrus
GCGAGAAAAGAAAGAAGACAACAAACAAACTTTCTTCTCTCTCTCTGCACTGTTTCAGTCCGAACTTGTTGACAGCGACGGGAATGCCGCTGGGCCCTGAAGGCTTTTGTTAGAAAGAGGATGGAAAAGCAATAAACGGAACAAAATGAAATGCTAAAAGTTGGACGAAGATAAAAAGACAGTAAACGGAAACAAAAGGGGTGGAAAAAAATGGGGGGAAAAGAGTAAAGAAAGAGAAAGACGGAGGCTTTTTTGTCTTTGGTGTTTGATGCTTCTTCTCCTGGTTATTGTCTCCAAATGTGGGCAGCATCTGCTCAACTTCTTCAGCTCCTCCACTTCAGTAGAAGGGAGGAGAAGAGGGAGCTACTCCTGCTCTTCCTCCTTTCCTTGCTCGGTTACTATTTGATATGTTACTTGATAAACCTGTGGATATGTGATGATGAGATGGTGTCTGACATCAACGCAAAATGAAAAATGACAATATTTGTTGTTTAAATTCCTCAAAACCACTAATAGTACGTCTTCTACACAAGAACCTGTAGCGTCCGCGTCAGTTATGCCAGCTCTAGACAGTTGCCCACCTAGAACCCAGTTCTGCTTGAGGTTTCTTCCCGTTAAAGGAGAGTTTTTCCTTGCCGCTGTCGCCAAGTGCTTGCTCATGGAGGAATGTTGGGTCTCTTTAAATTAAATCAAAGAGTACAGTCTAGACCTGGTCTATGTGAAAACTGCCTTGAGATTACTTTTGTAGTGATTTGGCGCGATATAGATAAAGATTGATTGTAGCACTGCTTAGACTTTTGGTTGGGGGACTGACACATACTTCCAAGACTGAAATATGGTGGTTAAATACTGGCAATATTTCCGTTTTGGGCTTCGTGAGGCTTAACTGAGACCATCATCCATCACCAACCTTTACCAAGTGCTGTGAGCCAAAAAGACAACCATAAAAACGTCCATTTGTAGGAAAACTAATGATGTTTATTGTCGGTGAACATTTTATAAATGGACATAGGTATATGTTCATTATGTGGCGATATTAGTAGTATATGAATATCATTTCCAGAAGGCGGGGTAAGACTGGAGACGATGAGTTATGATCCCAGAAGAGCAGTTTGAGCAAGAGATCCATGAGTTTAATGCCAAAGCACAGCACAAGGTTTATCATATATAACTCAATTATATTACAAGACAGAGACATTACAGCAGCTATCACTTCATCTTCTGTTGTCATGACCACCAGGTAAACTGTAGAAAGTTGGCGACCACATGAGAAGTACTACTACCATGAATGTGTATTTGCGTGTATTTGATTGGCTGATGCAACGACTTGCCAGATGACAGGTTAAGACTTTCATGATGGACGTTTGCTTTTGTTTTGTCATGGGAGCCATCTGGTTTAAGTTTTTTTTGTTGGACCGACGACTGATCGGCTCATATTGGAGTCGGATGGGTAACCGCGGTGATCGACGGTGTTTTGTAATGTTGAGTTATTGGAGGATATTTGAGTGACGTCGCCTAGCAACGAGCTACCCGCCGGCCTTCGGCGGGACACACCTACATCTGGCTTTTAGGCTTTTATAATGTCTTTTTCACACTTTAACTTCCAGGTCAAACGCTGTAAAGTTATGCTGCCCTTTACAGCCTGTAAATACGAAGATTTGGAAACCCAAGGAAGGGTTGAGGCGAGTGCCTGCTCAAAAATCATCACACAGACACACACACACACACACGCACACACACAATTCTTTTATCATGGCTCTAAACATCAAGTACACTCATGATTCTGTCCTCGCCGGGTCTCAGATCTCCAACTCTCAGGTTAAGGAGGGTTTGTTAGTGTTGTCATTAATACGACGCCGAAAATACTCTTCAGCGGGCCGACAAATAAGAATATTGCTCAATAAAATGCTTTAAAATGTTCCTGTCATATTTTTTTCCCTTCTTTCTCTTTTTGCCTCCCGCTCTCTCGCTCTCTCTTTCACACACACACACACACACACACACACACACACACACACACACACACACACACACACACACACACACACACACACACACACACACACACACACACACACACACACACACACACACACACACAGGGAGAGTTTACCATGCTTCATCCAAAGCAGATGTGCTGGAATGTGAACACTCAAAGGAGCAGTCACGAAACCTCTTGACAGACACACACACACACACACAAACAGACACATGCACGCACATACACACACACGGCTGCACCTGTGCCTGTCCAATTTTTTTCTCTCTTTGTTTTGCTCTCTCTCTCTCTCTCTCTCTCTCTCTCTCTCCCTCCCTCCTCTCTGTCCTCTGCCTCTCTCATTTCTAAACTGGCTGGTTTCACTTTCATCTCGTCTTTATTCACCCTCACACAAACATTTTAACACCGCGTGAAGCTTTACAAAAAAAAAAGAAGAAGAAGAAAAAAAGGAGTGTACGACTCAGAAAGCATTACACAGTAATTCTAATCACTGAAATCATTTTTCATGTGAGACATTCTGCGGTTTCAGCTTCTCAAATGTGAGGATTTGTTGCTTTTTTTTCTCAGTCACGGTGTAACAGAAGAACATAGGAATCATCACAGTGGTCCGTCTATTCGTCTACTGCATCCCTCTCTACCTGTTCTCCCTCCTCTCTACTCTCCACCTGTAGACGCAGCCCGTTTCATCTCCGTTTACAGCTCACGCCGCCGCGCTCTGAGCCAGTCCGGAGGCAGACGTGGGAAAGCGAATCAAACGCGCCGCAGACGGATCAAACATTTTTTTTTTTTTGAGGGGGGGGTGGTTCTGTTTTTTAGATGTATTTTTATAGCGGAGATCTGAGCTGCGGCCTCAGAATCCTCTGAAGGTTAATTATGTTCCTGATTCAAAACACATGGGGGGAAAAACTGTGTGTGTGTGCGTGTGAGTGTGTGTGTGTGTGTGTTTGTGAGAAAGCGGAAGGAAATCCCACCCACCACCTCCGAGCCGAGCCCTTTATTCTACCAACCTGCAATTGCACTAATGTGAACCAGATGTACACACACACACACACACACACACACACACACACACACACACACACACACACACACACACACACACACACACACACACACACACACACACACACACATACACATACACGCATAGAGTTTTGAGCATGGCTGCCTAATTGACTCCATATGATGCAGCACAGAGAGAGAAAGATTAGGAAAGACAAAGGGAGAGAGACAAATAGAGGGAGCGAGTATGGAAAGAAAGACAGGAAGAGGGAGAGGAAAAAGTGGAAAAAAATTGAAAGACTTATAAAATAAATAAAAATTTTTAAAAGAAAAACAGATAAATAGAAAAAGTCAGAGATAAAGGGAGAAATAAAGAGAAAGAAAATAAAAATGAAGAGATTTTGAATTTTTTATAACAGCCAGGAAAAGATAGGAAGAAGAAAAAAAGAAAATAATTAAGAAAAGTTTTTTTTTTAAATACAGAAATGAATAAAACGAAAAAAACTGATAAAGGAAAAAAAGAGAAAACAACGCCAAATTAATAAATAAAAATGGAACAAATAAAAACAGAGTGAGAGAAACTGAGTGACAGTGAAAGACAGACAGTTGATAAAAAAAACACACACACATACACACACACACATCTGCAAAAATACTTGTGTGTAATTGAAAACATGCAGAGCCATCACACACACAGAGTGAGTTTCATGGACCGAAACACATTCTTCAACTCACTTGTAACTGAACGCGCACACACACACGCACACACACACACACGCACACACACATACACACACACTCCCTGTGGAGCTCGGGCTTCCTGTGGCTTGATTAGAGCCCCCTATGCGAAGACAAGTGGACTCAGCGTGTGTGTATGTGTGTGTGTGTGTGTGTGTGTGTGTGTGTGTGTGTGTCTTAGCCGTTCTGCACCTGTGACTGAAGGGGGGTCGAATTACTTAGACAGAAAACACTGGGGTGGCGGACAAAGAGAGAGAGAGAGAGAGAGAGAGAGAGAGAGAGAGAGAGAGAGAGAGAGAGAGAGAGAGAGAGAGAGAGAGAGAGAGAGAGAGAGAGAGAGAGAGAGGGGTGTGACACATGAGTGAGTGTGAGCAACAGTCAATTTTTTCTTGTGTTTTAAAAAACTGTGTGTGTGTGTGTGTGCGTGTGTGCGTGTGTGTGTGTGTGTGTGTGTGTGTGTGATAGGGGAATGAGGAGTGTGTAAGTGAGACCAGGAAGAGGATAAATTGGCCTGAGTGTGGAAGAATACTTGAAGGAGGAAAAAGGCACTCGTGACTTCCTCTCTCGCTCTCTCTCACTCACACACACACACACACACACACACACACACACACACACACACACACACACACACACACACACACACACACACACACACACACACACACACACACACACACACACACACACACACACGCCACTTTTCTTTTCATACATCAAATGAAGTTTCCATTAATTGTAATGAAGGATGTGTTTTGTCTCCTCCTCTCAGGCAGCAGACTGTTTATCTATTATTTACTGCTGTTCTCCATCAGCAGTAACCTAGTTAGTAGCTGCTCTTCTCTTCAGACCTGCTGCACATTTACATCCATCTTTATATCAGAGCTGTTGACCTCAGTGAATCAAAGCGCCTAACAGCCTTCAGCTCCTTTAACACTACGACCAGCAGGATGTTTACGTTGGGTTTTTTTTTCACTTCTACAAAGGACCGCTTCCAGGAAAATATGGTGAGACCAAGTGTTTGACTATTTAAACCTTAAAATGAGTCATTTTACTGAGCCATTAACAACAGTGTGTAATTAAATGTCCAGTCTGTGTTGTTTTCAGTCTCACTTCAGATGCTGTAATGTCTCACTCAATTAATAACTAAGTCATTTCATGCATATTTCACTACTAATGATAAATAACTAAATACATAGAAGCAGAGAACCAGTACAGTATGGAACCAGTACAAAGACACTAGTGAACAGCAGAGAGAAAACAAACAAACAACAACCCCCCCCCCCCCCCCCAAAAAAAAAATGTTTAAAAGAAAGGAAGGAAATAATAAAAGAAAGAACAAACGAAAGAAAGAAAAAGGAACAAATGAAAAAAAGAAAAAAGAAAGAAAGGAAGGAATGAAAGAAAGAATACATGAAAGAAAGACAGAAAGAAAGAAAGAATAAATAAAAGAAAAAAGAAAGAAAACACAGAAAAAAGAAAGAAAGGAAGGAATGAAAGACAGAAAGAAAAAATATGGATATATACTGGAATGAAAGATAATAAACAAGTGAATGAAAGAAAGAAAAATGAAAGAAAGAAAGAAAAAGAAAGAAAGGAATTAATGAATGAAAGAAAGAATAAATGAAATAAAGGAAGAAAATTGAAAGAAAGGAAGGAATAACAAGGGAAGGAATTAAAGAAAAAGAAGAAAGAAAAAGAAAGAAAGAAAGAACAAATGAGAGGTAGACAGAAAAAGATAACAGAATGAAGAATACAAAAAAAAACAAAAAACATCCTAACAGGTGAAAGAGAAAGAAAGAAAAAAAAGCTGCAGAAAGAAAGAGAATGAAATGAGAAAGTGTGGTGTGCAAAAATGAAATAGAGTAGAATGAAAGGATGGTAAACAGATGAATTAGAAAGTGCAGTAGAGAAATGAAGCAGAGAGAAAAAGAGGAGCGGGAGCTGAACGTCCAGTTGTGTGTGGCGTGTTTACACTGCAGCCTGTAAATGAATTCAAGATGGCGTCTGGTCTCGCCAAGAGCCACAACATCAAAGAGTCAGACAGCCAGTGAAGTCACAGCGCTTTAATTGACCACTAATGACACTGTATTAACTCTGAGGCTCTCTCTCTGTGTGTGTGTGTGTGTGTGTGTGTGTGTAGTAACATGTAAATATATATGTGTGTATATTCAACTACATTTATCAGCTGCTCATATATCTCAGCAGATGTGAAATAAATGTCACCAGTTTGAGTTATTCTCCTCTTTTTCCTGACGTCTCCATCCATTCATCCATCCATCCATCCATCCCACACCGAGCCTCGCCCGCCTCACTCTGACGTGCATCCACCCCCACCCGGCTAGCCCCGCCCCCCTCCATCAAATCCAATGCACCCTAACACAACAAAAAAACAACAACTACACTGGAGTAGCTGATGAGGTCAAACACCACTGACACAGTGTTATTCTTTGTCTTTCATCCATATCATTTCATCACTCACTCTTCACTTCTGTTTTATATAAATGGGAGGAAAGGGCGGGAAATTTTGGCACAGATGTAGCTCCGTACATGTCACCATTAACTCTTTAAATATTAGTTTTTCACATGTAAGCTAATATTTCAAGAACACATTCTGAAGTTGCTATTTTTCATGAATGCAGCTATGATGATGATGATGATGATGATGATGATGATGTCCCCCTTTCTTAATCTTCTACTTTCTTATTTATGATAATTCAGAGACGTACAATGCTCTTTTTACTCTGCAGCTGACAGCGCTGACGTAAAATGATGATGATGATGAAGTGTGTGAAAGCTAAACTATTGAGTGTGTGTGTGTGTGTGTGTGTGAGTGAATGAGGGAGTGAACCCAGTAGAACAACTGCCAGAAGCTACAACACAATCATGTGTCATTATGAGCTCAGTTTTAGAGTGGACACCTTGTAGAGCTGCTGTGACTACACACACACACACACTTAAAGCAGAGCTATGATGTCACAGTACTGGTTCACTTTAATACAAAGTCCTCACAGCTCAATACATAACAGGTGAGTGTTTCCTTACAATCACAGGTAACGGTGAAAGAGATGGAGCAAGAAAGATAGAAAGAATTACAGCAAAAGAACTGAGAATGGTTTTTTGTTTTTTTTACATCCAGAGTTTCCAGATTATTTCATTTACAGAAACAGGAAGTCATGATCCAAAAACACATCTATAAATCAAACATCAATAATGCAGCTCATCTGTTTGTTTCAAATGTTTCATTGAGACTGATGATCTGTGTGAAACACGTCAACTAATCCACTCTGTGTGTGTGTGTGTGTGTGTGTGTGTGTGTGTGTGTGTGTTTGTGTGTGTGTTTGTGTGTGTGTGCGTAATATCATGGCCTTTCACATCTCCTTTCCCAGGAAATTGAGTACGGCCTTCTCATCTCTCTCTCTCTCTTACACTCACACACACACACACACACACACACACACACACACACACACACACACACACACACACACACACACACAGAGGATGATTTCAGTGATGGGGGAATATGGAGGCTCATAGCGAACATAATGTGGCTTTATAATGTCCCCCCTGACACAGGAAATAGCCAGAGGTCTGGGACTCACTCTGTGTGTGTGTTTGTGTGTGTGTGTGTGTGTGTGTGTGTGTGTGTGTGTGTGTGCGTCTGAGAGGAGAAATACCCATCAGAGGAAGGAAATAACGAATCACACTGCGGCTGTTCAGAGCACCGAGGGCTCCATAACCATGCACGCGCACACACACACACACACACACACACACACACACACACACACACACACACACACACACACACACACACACACACACACACACACACACACACACACACACACACACACACACACACACACAGAGCAGTGTATTCTCATCACCATTAATCACATACTTTCATATCTGTTCTCCAAAAACTGTGACAGCTCTTTCTTTCAATTTTCCACCATGCGACTGATCTGAATTATTCTTTTTTTTTTCTACAGATCTGGACGTACAGTAAGCCAACATAATAACTCAGTAGATACTGATGCATAGAGGTGCAAATTCTACAACTAATTTGCAGTACACCAAAAGCACTTGTTACAATATGTCTTTGGTGTTTCACTGACTTATAATATACTAATATAAAATAAACTGTGGTCAATGATGTCAGGTAAGGATTTTCATTATTTAACTTTAGGTTCAACACACACACACACACACACACACACACACACACACACACACACACACACACACACACACACACACACACACACACACACACACACCCAAGCATTTTAACAGAACTACATAATACAAAATTCGAAATTTCTTCTTCATTGGTTTAAGATAAAAATGTCCCATTTACATTGAAGTCATCAAGTTGAATAAGATATGACAGCAGAGTGCTTAAATAAAAACCACATATTACATAAAAGATATATTTAAGGAAAAATAGATTCAGTTTTTTTCTAATAGTGCTCTTAATAATAACAGTAATAATAGTCATTTTATTAATAATAGCTTCAGAATTTTAAAATAAATATATTATTATGTGTAAATGTTTGTACATGTATGTATGCAGACTGCTACCTGTGTGTGTGTGTGTGTGTGTGTGTGTGTGTGTGTGTGTGTGTGTGTGTGTGTGTGTGTGTGTGTCTGCATGCTTCCCCCATGTGTGCAAGTGGATAACGAGGAGGTTTTTGCACGTCTATCGGCACATGTGAGAGCCGTCATCAGCGTGTGTGTGTGTGTGTGTGTGTGTGATTGCATGCAGGTTTTCAGGCCGGAGAACAAAAACATAACTCCACAGGTGACGGCTCTTTACGAGTCTCTTCCACACTCATTTTATTAGCCTCCCATTTTCCTTTCAACCACCGGGACTTTTTTTTTTTTTCTTTTTTTCTTTTTTTCTGGAAAAGTCACCACACAGACGTTTTTCTCTTCTTTTTTTTTTTTTCCTCCTCCTTTTTTTTTTAACCAATTTCCTTTGATTTAATTACTGCCACATGCTGCCGGCTGCTTGCGATCGTTAGCGGGAGGACCGCCTCGACCAACGCGGAGTCCTGACATGTCGGATGGGGAAGACACAGAACACACACGGAAACAAACTTAGAAATACAGGCTTGTGGTCGTACGCCTCCGCCAAGCAGTCAAGTCGCAGTTTGCATCCACGTCTGCTCAGACTCTTAGAATATTTATAGTGAAGACTTTGAAGGAATTTAATAAAAGTGTATTTTTCCTTGTATGTGTTCACATGCTGATTCTGAACACACGGTTGCAGCTACACACAAAGCTTCACATACACATGTTCAACCTGCCAGCACAGAAGATTCAGTTTCAAGATTAGTGTCACCAATTCAGAAGCTTTGACCTCTCACATATAAAATGTCATCACTTTTCTTCAGTGTATCCTATGAGACTATTTGTGTGAAGTTTGGTCAAAAATCTGTGTTTTTAATCCTTGAGATATGGCCAAAATGTGTTTTTTGTGAGATGAGGTGACCTTGACCTTTGACCTCGAAATTCTACATAGTTCATCTCTGAGTCTAAGTGGACGTTTGTGCCAAATTTATAGAAAATTCCCTTAAGGTGGTGATCAGAATGGGACAACCCTAAAAACATAATGCCATAATAAAGGCCTAAAAAACACTCTTCAACACACACACACACACACACACACACACACACACACACACACACACACACACACACACACACACACACACACACACATATATTGATGGATCCACAAACCAGTTTAATGCCTGATCCCAGTGTCACCATGGCAATATGTGCATGTGTATGTGTGTGTGAGAGTCATTTCTTGTAAACCTCAGCAGATTCCCAGAGGAGAGATGTGCATTTTTTTTCCTCCTGTCACTTTCTTTAAGAGGTCAGAGGTCAGAGGTCAAAGGTCAACCACCTGCAGCTGATAAAGATTCAGTATCTTTCCTCAAAGCTGCTGCAGCAGAGCAAGTGCTGGGTCCATCAGCAATTTGAACCCTCACCCTATGTTGCTTATGCTAACTACATATAATATGTGTAACAGTAGTTGTGTCTGTGTGTGTGTGAGGTCGCTGTACGAGATGTAGATTGTTCTACTTGAAGAGCAACGGAGGAAAAGAAAGACAAAAAAGAAAGGAAGAAAGAAAGAACGGAGGAAAGAAGGAAGCCATCTTCTTTGTTGCAGGGGCAAACAGGAAGGCAGGCAGGCAAGTGGAAGAGAGATGACAAGAAGAAAACACACACACACACACACACGCACACACGCACATTCACACACTCGCACAAACACACACACACACAGCTCAGAGGTAAAGAGTTGGTGTTGGGCCAGTTGGCTTTCTGACAGCTCATTAAGTGGTTTTATAAATAATCAATTGATGAAGTAATTAACAACAATCTCCAAGTTTCAGAGAGACACACAGAGAACACTTCCATGGGACTTTTTCTGTGGGGAGGGGGGCGGTGGGGGGGGGGGGGGGGGGTAATGCACAAACTGTCCGTCACTGATACAAACACACACACACACACAGAAAAACAGAGTGTGTACGTTCACTGTATTTACGAAAAATCTAGAAAACATGTTGCCGAGCAGAAGGTTGCTGATTCGATCCCCTCTCTCTCTCTCTCTCTCTCTCTCTGACACACACACACACACACACACACGCACACACACCAGAATGTTCCCTCAAACATAACCCACTACATGTTTAACACACAACACCTCCCAATAAAAGTGTCCCAACGCCAGTTAAATTAAATGTTCACCACCATCAAGGCTCCTCTGGCTGACCAGCTGACCTCTGACCCCTGATCTGGCTTCTTCTCATTTCTTCTTTTCAATAATTACATCTTAGAGAGTCTAGACGGAGAGGAGAGTGAGTCAGCACACGGAGGGGATTTTTTAGAAATGTTTAAATTACAGGCCAGTGCTAGCATCTATTTTAAATAGTGGCTGACATCATCTGTGGCTTGTGACCCCCTTTCAAATGAAGCAATGTCTCCATTGAGTCTTTATGAGTGGTGTGAGCAGTGATTTTTCTTTTTCCTTTTTATTAGACTCCATCATTAGATGCACTGTTAGAGGCGTGAAAGTGTCCGATAGTTTGTGAGGAAAAGCCCAAATATTCTTGTGACCCCTGAGATTTATCTTGTGGCCTTTTTGGGGGGGGGGGGGGTGGACCCACAGGTTGAGAACCGGGGATGGATTTCAAAGAGTTGTTTATCACTATAAAGGTGAATAAATTCGAGGTGGTGATGATCATGTGAAAAAAAGATGAAGACGATGGAGAAAAAGGAGAAAAGAAGAGAAAAAGAGACAAACTTAAAGAGAGGGAGACGAAGAGAGAAACCCGCATTCTGATTGGTTGTTTGCTGTCACCATGACAAACACACTCATCACGCACACAAACACACACACATACATATACAAACGTGTTCTCTCAGCTGGCATGGTGGCAGCCGGCCCGACAACCAATCAAAACGCCCGTTGCGGGGCACGCAGCCAATGAGACCTCTGCTCTCTGCGGCAGCCAAGCTGTCAGGGTGAGAACAAGTGTGTAGGAGGCAGAGAGCGCTCGTGTGTGTGTGTGTGTGTGTGTGTGTGTGTGTGTGTGTGTGTGTGTGTGTGTGTGACTCTGAATCAGGCTGTCAGTCATTCTCCAGTTTCTACAGCTAGTTAGTACAGCTAAGTTCACTGAATATTTATGGAGTCACTTTCCTGTTTGAAGATGTTTTCTTAAAGCTTCTGATGAGAAATAAGAGAGAGGAAGATGCTTTTGAAATATTATTTATAGTTATCTTTTCTCTCTCTGCTTCTTATAATATTGTTTTATTCCTTTAATCACTTTATCCTGTGCTTTCTATGTATCTTATTTACAAAAGATGGCTTCTACATTCACTGTTTGGATTTCTTCTGTGCTGCGGGTTCATTTATCGGTTGCATTTGTGGACGATTTGTGTGTTTTATTTCTGATTGTGTTTTATTTTTCATGCGGTTCTTCTTCTTTGATGTGTTTGTAACGTGGCGGTGGTCCACGCTGAACCTGCTCTCCTAAATAACTCTTCATAAATAAATAATCACAGTTGTAAATAAATGAAAAGCGATGACACACGCAGTCAGGGAGGTTATGAGCTGAACATGTGTGCGTCACCTTGGAGTCACTCGGGACGTCCGACGGGCTGAGCTGCTGTAAATGAGATTCTACTGCTGAAAACTCAACTGAAAAGAGGTTTTATGAGTAGATATTTAAAGAGATGAAATGTGTTTGTTTCTCCGCCGCCTCCTCTATAAGATGGCCGGATGTTGCGGCGAACGCGGCCAGCGTCGCCGGGGCGACGGGTCGCCGGGACCCCGTTGCCGAGGCAATGCGCCGGCAGGCACCTAAACCCAGCCAAAAGCTAAGATGGCTGCGGTGGCCGTGTTAATTATTGAGGAGGGTGCAGACGGGGAGAGTCAGGAGCAGCGAGCCCGCTGCACACCACCGATGCTGGGTCACAGTGATTTCACGGTCGCCACCGCGATGCAAGCTGGTGACGGGCGCGAGGTCGTCGTTCGCCGTGTGATATGGCAACGCACCCCAAAATAACCCAAATCACAAATTAAACCCAGAAACACTGAGATGGCTGCCACAGGAAGTGAATGACGAGAAGAAAGTCACATGTTCAATCGCAGATTCAGGATCCAATCAGAGTACACACACAAATGAACACGTGACAACAAATACAAACCGTTTGTCAAACTTTCAGCCAATAGAATCATTTGCTCATTTAAAGCTAAAAACAATATAAAACCTATTTTCTTATTGGCTTCATTGTAAATCATCAGTTTCTCATCATTACATCAATCAGAGCTTCAGTCATGTGACTCACTCTGCTGCCACTATTCACTGACCTGTTCACATAAAGCATGAGTCAGCAGTCACATGTAGTGACGGTGTAATCATGTCAGTTTAGTATGTTACATTGGTACGAATCAAATGTAGAGCTGCAACTATTAGCCGATTAATACATTAATCTTTACTATTGATCAGTTTTCTGACATTTTATAGATAATAAAACCAATTGACTGATCCAGAAAATAGCCAAAAATGAAAATGATCAATAGTTGCAGCCCTAAAATATATACTTACAATTGTGATTTATATGATAGAGCTATGATAACACATGACACTGACCTGAAAGTGTTTTTATGAATGATCTCAGCTTTTTTTTTAAAACAATAAACAATTAAACAGCTGTGATTTAGTCCTACTTTCCTCTGTGCTTCAGTTATTTACTTTACCATTCATGTACATTTACATTTTACAGCCTTTTAAACTCCTAACCTTGACTTAAAGGGTCAGAGCCATTTCCAGTTTTAATCGTCCAGCTCAGGGTCAGAGCGTGCTTTCACTTTTCTATAATACACCTGCTATTTTCCCTTTCTTTCTTTATTATTATTTTACAGTAAAAGCAGAGAGAGAGAGAGAGAGAGAGAGAGAGAGAGAGAGAGAGAGAGAGAGAGAGAGAGAGAGAGAGAGAGAGAGCACTAAAGCCATAAACACACCGACATACATTAACACACTTAATCCTTCATCTTCGTCATTTTTGGCTTGCGGTTGACGGGGGAGGAGGAGGAGGAGGAGGATGGATTTGAACCCTTTGACCTCTTCATGTTGAGAGAGGCCGTGCAGCCATTAGAGCGTCCGGTCCGCTGTGTTACATCAGCAGATCAGCTCATACACCAACCGGTGTAGAATCATCTCAAAAGGTATTTCTTTGATGGCGCTGACAGAGCGGAAAGTTCGAATAAACCTGAGGACCGACGTGCAGATGTCTGCCGCGTTAACCCTCCGACCTCCGCAGACTGCAGACGAGCGAGAGGAAACAAGAAAAGTCGTGTCCTACAGCACGATTCCCCCGTGCCGACTGTCACATGGATTTAAGTTAAAAGAAAGTTCTATTTGAATATATTTCGAGGGAGAAGCTCGACAAATCCGGACAAATTCAGCATGACAGGAAGTTTGTGCTAAATCAATCTTTTCTTCTCCACGTTGAGATTTACTTTTGCGTGACTCCGGCAATAACCTGCGAAACGTACGACTTTAAAATCTAATTAAAAACAAGAGAAATCGAAATGTTTCATTATGCAGGATGGGATTAAAAATGCAAAGAGAGACCTCAGTCAGCTTCTCTAAACTTGTTTACATCATCTCGTCTACATTTTTACTGCAAAGCTTCGTCATAATCAAAACGCTTTACTTTCTGTTTGATTCGGCTTCAGCTTTTAGAAAAGAGGGACCGAAACTCAAGTTGAAACTATTCGGGGGAGAAAGAGAAAAAGAAAGAGAAAAAGGGGCCAACGATAAATCACTAAATAGAAGCCAGAGGATGCGGAGAGCCCTGGTGCTCTAATTTCTCCAGAGATGTTATGGCTTTCAGAGGCCGTTCCAAGAGCCTGACAGCTTAAATCAAGCGCACCTTAACGGGTTCAAACGGAGCGGACGGTTCCTCTCAACATCTGATTCTGATTGCGTTCAGACTGGTGATCCATAAAAATGTTAATAAGGATTAGAGTATCGGCCTCCTGTGTGGACTGACTCACTTGTCCTGTTTCCACTGGGACTGAAAACTTTACTCTTTCTACTTTTTCTTTCTGAGGCTAAAAAAAATGTGAAGTTTGTCCTGCAGGTGGTGCTAGAGAGAAGCTCCAAATGTTAAGAAAATCAAAAGGGGTTTATCCTCTTGGGAGCAGGAGTATGATTGGTACATTATATTTATTTCACATCCAGCCATTACTTAAAAAAGTAAAACTACTAAATAGTCTGATTGTGACATTAAAGGAAAAAATTAGAGTGTATAAAATGATTAAATCAACTTAGCTGCTGTAAAGCAAGCAATTTCCTCTGAAAGATTAAAATAGACTGTCTAACTGTTAAGACATCTCATTGGGTAAAACTGCAAGATGAAGTAATAGATTACATCCTCAGGCTCATCACTAGAAGATGATTTATGATGTTATTCCTTAAAGAAATGCAAATAAACGCCGGTGCCATAGCTGCTATGATATCACTGTCATAAAGAGCTGTGATTGGTCAGATTGGGCTTCTTGTGTTTCTGATGATGGAGGAGACAGTTGATATATATAGTAACCAATGACATAAAGCGATGCATCAACCTTTCCTTTAATGTAAAAAATGATGGAACTCATACTTCCGTATGACATCATCAAACTGGGCGGAGCCAGTTTAGTCAGCTCTAGTACATTTATTTGTATTGAACCACCCTTTTACAATCATCATTTCAGTGCATTCCTTAACTTTCTCTAACAGTAAGTGATGAAATAAATTCATTCCGATATTTCCCTCCTCTCAACCTGAACCCCCTTTCAAAAAGCACCACCGAAGAAGTGGTTTTCAGCAGCAGCGTGGAGACGCAGCCGGTAAGAGCCTCTAATAGCCAACATATGGAAGCTCGCCGGTTGCCAGCAACACAATCAGGACTGCATTATTTGGCCCACACTGGAATAATAAAGGAGCCAGATCAAAGAGCTGATTACTCCAGAACTCCGGAGCTGCAGGATTCCTTTCTGTTTGTTCTTTCTTTATGTCGTCCTTTATTTCTCTTTGTTGTCTTTGACTCATTCTTCTTTCTTTCTCTCTCTTTCTTTCTTTCTTTCTTTGTCTTTCTTTCTTACTTTCTACGACCAGGTATAACCCCTTTTTTTGAAAACGAGGTCCATATGGAAGCTTGGTTACATCTATCACCATGGCTGTTGATGGATGTGTGTGTGTTTGTGTGTGTGTGTGTGTGTGTGTGTGTGTGTGTGTGTGTGTGTGTGTGAGAGAGAAAGCAGTGATGCTGTTGGCCGGCGTTGCGTTTGAGTACAAACAGCAGCATAAAACAAATCTAAATGGATGGAGAGTGAAAACAGCTCTGTGTCGACCAGATGTTCCATCACATGTACGACCTCTTCTTCTTCTCCTTTTTTTAAAGTTTTTTTTATTATAAATAGACGTTTTTATTTAGCTTTATTGATAGTTTTCTTTTTTTGCTCAGGGGATGAAGAGCTGTGCGTTTACACAGTGACAGCAGGGGATGTGGAGCTGCAAACACTGTTATTGTGTGTGTGTGTGTGTGTGTGTGTGTGTGTGTGTGTGTGTGTGTGTGTGTGTGTGTTTGTGTGTGTGTGTGTGTCTGTGACCTATTTGCATGCAGCCTGGCAGAGGCAGCGCGGGACAAAATGGGCATCAAACCAACCGTCCTCTCAGTGTGGCACACTGACGGTCACCACAATGCCCTACTCTATGTGTGTGTGTGTGTGTGTGTGTGTGTATGTGTGTGTGTGATGGCGTGGTAAAATAGTCTATTCTAGACTATGCAACTCTGATATAAAAATGAAGAAAAACAACCAAAACGATTATTTGTTGCTCTTAAAAAAAAAGAAGTAACTCCTTAGGGCAAGGGGGGGAAGGGGGTCCCAATATAAAAAAATTAAATAAAATAAAAAAACCCAACATGATGTCTTAAATAGCTCATTTGTAACCGACACATTGAAGGGAACCCAAACTCTCCAACAGAAAAGCATCTGCAGATATCAGAGTTTGATTTAATCACTGTGAGGATCTTTTTAAAGAGAGGCCAAGTTGAGAGAAGGTTATTAAATACACGTTTGTTCTGTAATGCTCAGCTCCTTTAAAGCTACAAGTACTTTAAGACACAAAGCAAGGCAAGAACCATGTAAACCTCCTTTTACAAGTTCAGGCTTTTGTACATAAGAAGCAGGATATGCAAAGACACCGCAACTCTAGAAATGTCAGCAATCAAAAAATCTCCGTCTATGCCGTATCGGTGGGTTGTGATTCGTCCTATAAAACAGGAACGCACCTGAAAGCAGCGTTTGCAGGAGGAAGGCAGTGAAGCTGTTCAGTGTTGTTTTACACTCTTATTGTTGTTTTGTTGTTTAAAGTGTGACAGCTGTCCAGTGTTTATCAGCAAGTCCATGCAGCCTCCCTAACAGCTCACCACAGCATGACTGACCCACTAAACACACACACACACACACACGCACACACACACACACACACACACACACATACACACACGCGCGCTTAACAAAACGACAACCGCCCCATTTTCCACTTTGATAATGAAGACTGGGTGGGTTTTATGTGTGTGTGTGCGTGTGTGCGGAGGGGCTCTATACTGTGAACAAGTGTGTCAGCCATGCTTTAGAGTGGTGTTTAACACATACACACACACACACACACACACACAGCTTTGCTTTATTCTCTTGCCAAAAATGTTAACTTACTTAAGCTTGCCTTTCTGCAGTGAAGCTTGTGCTTAGTACATATATGAGAATAGGCTTTAGCACACGCACACGCACACGCACGCACACACACACACACACACACACACACGTAAAAAACAGCAAATCAGCCATTGAAAATCACCAGTGTTCCCAGCTAACGGTAACCGGAGTGAAACTCTGAGCAGCAGCAGCAGCAGAAAGAGATAGCTGCTGATCACAGAGGAGCCGTGGAGGATGACAAACAGGGCACAAAGAAACGAGAAGCTAAGTGATAATACAGTTACAGACAGTATATTACTACAGTACAGCACATTAAATCCCAGCTGGGGTTTCATGAAATTGAAACCGAATGAAGAAAGCTAAAACAAAGAACTGAATAAGTCCCTAGTTACTTCTTCTAATATTAAAAGTATAATGAGCTGCACTTTAGCTTATATAAAGATAGGAAGCCTATTTTTATCTAATGTCAAAATATTGTGTGTTAAAAACTATCAAATAATGTTAGCTTAGTAGCTAACGTTGTACTGTACGGTGGCTAATGTAGTGCCGCACAGTTAGGTAGTGTCATACAGTAATGTAGTACTATACAGTGGCTAACGTAATGCTGTACAGTAATGTAGTACTGTACTGTGGCTAATGTAGTGCAGCACAGTTAGGTAGTGTCATACAGTAATGTAGTACTATACAGTGGCTAACGTAATGCTGTACAGTAATGTAGTACTATACAGTGGCTAACGTAATGCTGTACAGTAATGTAGTACTGTACGGTGGCTAATGTAGTGCCGCACAGTTAGGTAGTGTCTCACAGTAATGTAGTACTGTACAGTAGCTAACGTATTGCTGAACAATACCAATGTAGTGTCGTACAGTAGCCAATGTAGTGACGTACAGTAGCTTATGTATTGCTGTACAGTATTTAATGTAGTTCTGTACAGCAGCTAACGTGTTGCTCTA
Organism: Scomber scombrus; assembly: GCF_963691925.1. NCBI lineage: Eukaryota > Metazoa > Chordata > Actinopteri > Scombriformes > Scombridae > Scomber > Scomber scombrus. The sequence continues at coordinate 25,152,089 of NC_084984.1, forward strand.
CAGTAGCTAACAGTACTCTACAGTAGCTAACGTAGTGCCATACAGTAATGTAGTGCTGTACAGTATTTAATGTAGTGCTGTACAGGAGCTAACAGTACTCTACAGTAGCTAACGTAGTGCCATACAGTAATGTAGTGCTGTACAGTATTTAATGTAGTGCTGTACAGTGACGTAGTGCCGTACAGTAGCTAACGTAGTGCTGTACAGTAGCTAAAGTAGTGCTATACAGTAGTTAAAGGCAACAGCAGAAGCCTAATTACACAACAGCAGTATCCTCTCAGTAGCTACATGCTTTTCTGTTGTTGTTGTTGGCCTTCCTAATGTCGTAGCAGCACTCTCAAATACTACAATACCCATGTGCCTCCATTCAGCCTTTGCCATAGAAAGGGTTGTGTCATATCAAGAACATTGCTGTAATCAGGAAAAAAACACTGCAAAATAACTAATTAGACTCATCAAAAGTTGATCCAGAGTCGTATGCTAAAAAAAAAGCTAATGTGACAGATAGAAAGTATTAGTTTGATTTATTTAGTGTTCATTCAGATCAGTGCTGGTATGATTCCAGCGCTGTGAGCAAATTCAGCACAGCTGGTGTGAATTTGCTAACATCAGTGTTTTAAAGATGTGTCTCTTGGATAATTTAATGGTACTATTATGATGTTCTATGATGTGATGTTCTTTGCAATTGTTTCACAATATTCAACTGAATTACAGACGATTTGCCAAGAGACGCGGCGATGTGCTGAGGCGGGAGAAGAAGAATGGTAGCGTGTTAACGTGGAGGTAAACAACGCACGTTTGAAAATGTTCGAAAAAAATCTCCATTTCTAAATGTTTGTCAGAGTTCATGGACTCACACAATGCCTTTTTGATCTTTGTTTGTTAGTTTTTTCTACTACTTGTAATTTCACACTTTCTGTAAATACTACAATACCCATGAGTCTTGGTCTTGCCATAGAAAGGGTTTTTATCATAGTCAGAACATTTGGTTGTTGTAATTGATCAAAAATAAACCAAAATCCAGAAGTGAATTCATTCATAGCAGACAAAAATAAATTTAGATCAGTTATCAAATGATCATGTATGTATACACCAAAGAGCCAATCAGCAGGTCACAGTTACTGCCAATATGGCTGCCAGAGGCCCTGATGGTCAATGCATGTACAGCCAGCCAACCAGATACATGAACCATCATCTGCTACTGCTGCCTGTTGCCCCGTCTGCCAGCTGACCTTCATGTTCAGAGGTGCGATGGTGTTGGCGAGCCCTCAGTCACACACACACACTCACACAAACACACACACAAACACACACACACACACACACACACACACACACACACACACACACACACACGGGAATCAAACCTGTGACTCAGAGTGAGACAGTGGACAGTTCAGGGTGGAAATTCCCACCTATCCAAAGAATGCCGAGCCGTTCTACTGTGCTACGGTCCATCCTCCCATATGGGACGCACACACACACAACACACATGCACGTATGACTCACTGTTTGACTATGTGTGTGTGTGTGTGTGTGTCATTTTGGCAGCTGCGACCTCATGCGTTTTAAGTCAAGGGTTTATAAAGACAAAGAGACGAAAACTGACCAGAGGCTGGACTGAAAGTTTCTGTTACATAACCTGAATATTAACAACGTCATACAGCACATGTGCTTATTGTCTTTTTTTAACAAGCTGCATTCACACACAATCACTAATATACTGTCATCATTTATGAAAGATATTCAAGACTGAATATAGATACATGTAGCTGATTTGAGACATTGTGGAGCTTGTGATCATACATCTGACAATAAAAACACTGTGATGTTATTAATTGACAAATGAGTCACATGTAGAAAATGTTTAAATGCATGGCAAGATATTTGAGGTTTTCTGTGTTAAAAGCTATCTCTTCATAAAAATGGGTATTAAGGCCCAACTACTGGAATTTTGGGACTGATAATATCCAATATCGATATATCAGCTGATATACAAAATATATAAATAAACACATATTTTTTTGCAGTGATCCCACTCGTGACAAAGATATGTAATGGTGGAATGATATTTTACAGTTTAATAATACTCTCTAACTTTACTGTTCAAAGTGAAATCAGTGCACTCAAACAGTATAAATAAAAACACATAGAACAAAAAAAAACGTGTAACTTGAATTTAGAAAAAGGATCTAATATACATAATATACTGCTTTTTATATATCTTTAAAAAATATTGGCACATATCAGCCGGCCTATAATATCTGCTGACTGATATATCGGTCGGCTTCTAGTAGACAAAACTTGTGATCATGCTGCAAAACTCATCCAATTCTGACAAAAAAGGAGAAGTGCAAATTCAAGACAATGTAATAACTTCTGCAGTCAGATTTTTTTTAAATATATAAAATTAATTCTAGTACATTTTAAGGCCCTGCAGACATGCTTCTATTGAAGATACATCTGTAATACAGTATAGAGTACATGTGCAGAATCAGTAGAAAACAGCTTATATTGATTATGTTGCAGCTCAGGCCTTTCATCATACAGACTGCCTGCTGCCTCGCTCTCACTTCAATCCCTTCTTCTTCTTCTTTTCACTGCAGATAGACTTCAAGTGTCGTAAATTTTGAAAACAATAAAACTATTTTTTTTTACCTCTCTGATAACTAGTAACAGCAGCATTTTAATACGACGCAGAATGAGACGCTGACCTGTGATGCGCCCCTGTAAAATCTGACACCTTTGTTCAAGATTACGAGGAAAAGATAAGAAAACATCCGACTCGTCGGCCAGCACACATCAAGCTTTTCATCAGCAGCCACTCTGACACTTATATTTAAAACATGTGACAATTACGACGCCGCTAATGACCCACTAATGACCCTTTACCCTGCATTAGTAATGAAGGGCAGAAATATACAAGAAATCGTGGAGCAAAGAAGAATAAGTATCATTTCTCTATGAGTGAATATTGTAATTAATCAGAGATACATAGTGTGATCTACATGACACGTCAATACCAAAACTTACACACAACAATTTAACATAATATCACACATTTACTGGACTGTTTAACAATTAGACTGATAAAATGTCAAAGTTATCAGGGATTTATTTTACTCTTTCTTCAGTCAGATAAAATGCTGATAGAACATTTAAAATAGCTGGAGTATAACATTAAATCAATGACTTATTATCAGAATTTAAATAGACTGATCAATTAAAACTAATCAATGAGGACTTCAAACTGCTCTGCATGTGTGTTATTGATATAGAAATGTATTAGAATGGAGGCAGAAAGAACAGTTTTAACTAGCAGCAGTACTGAGGAGAACTTCCACATCCTGAAGACGGTCAGCAAACGCATCGCTGCACACTGTACACAGTTTTTTTACTACTTCCTGTTTACTTGAAAAAACGGAAAACATCGTTTTAGTGTGTGAAGGCGGCAGTGTGTGTTTGTGTGTGTGTGTGTATCAGCAGCATCAGTGTCAGATAATCTGAGGCAGAAGGATTAAATTTTAAGCTTGAACAGTGTGTTAGTATCTGACCAGCCGGACAACACGCACAAACACACGCGCACACACACACACACGCACACACACATGCACAAACACCCTAACCCTGGCCTGAAACCTTAAAGAGAAAGGAGAATAACTGAACACACACACAAACACACACACATGTTCAAGCATCACTGAATTTATGCTCATATATAAAGTATGACAGTAGTCCACACACACACACACACACACACACACACACACACACACACACACACACACACACACACACACACACTCCTATAGCAACGCTTAACAAAAATCACAATGCTTGCACAGGTGAATACACACATTTAGACACACACATTTTAAAAATGACACAAACACCAACTATAAAATTTGATTTTTTGAGTTGTTCAAACAGAACAACTGAAGCAGATGGAGATAGAGGCCTGCACACACACACACACACACACACACACACACACACACACACAGAAACGCACACAATGCGTCTATTTATAAAGTTATAATTGCATAACACGCTGTGCTCTAATTCCAGCCTACTGAGCACACAGGATGTCCACACACACTGGCTTCAACGTCACACACACACACACATTTGCTGCTGTTCAATCTGCACATGAATACGTGAAAAAGACACACACTCATTTTCTGCTCATATGTAAAAAGATGTAGAAAAAAATCACACACACACACACACACACACACACACCATGAAATAACAGCATCAATACACAAAGACATGTTAATATATTTGCTGCTTCACGTGTTTAAAGCTTCTTTCTATTATTTTTATATTTTTACCAGCTATGATTTTTAAATATTTCTGTGAGTTGAGCAGATTATTTAAAAACAACAAATATTTTAATCTTATTTATTTGTTGTACTTACATGTAAAAAAAACAGCTGATTTAGAGTTTGACATGAACATTGTCATCATATTGTGTGTTTATTTATTTTATATGACGCTGTTACATTTAACTCTTATTTATAAAACCCCCAATTTGTAGAAACTTTAATTATTATATCAAATCTCATTAAACAGTGATTTTAGCAAGACAGATTGCCCTTGACCTTTGACCTCCTCACCATGTGCTGTGGATTTAAATTACAGCTGCTGGCTATTTGTCAATGAAAGGATGAAAATATGAATTAAAAAAAAAAATATATATATATATATACTTTTTCTAATGAAATTGTAAATGTGCAATGTTGAGCTATTAATGAAACAGTAAATCCACTTGAAAGTAAATGTGAATATTTTCATTTGACATGAAATTGAAATAAAAACATTATTTTTATCTCTAATTGGAGTAAAAATAAACTATAAATTGAATAAAGGGATGAATTCATTCTTCTCACATGATGATTGTTGTTTGTATCAGAAAAACAGTGAATGTAAAAATGAATAGCAGGCAAACATCATCATCAGTGTGAAGTGTTTAAAATGTGTTTCCTGTAGCTGCACATTGAGAGGGGACTGCAGGATTTTGGCAGGCTGCTTCAGGACTCTCCTAATTAAAACTTACTGAATATTCAAATGCTGCGTTAGCATAACAATAGCCGGCTGGCCGGGCCGGCTTTAAATGAGGCCTTTTGTTTTAGCCGAGCTTTCTGCTGCCTCATTAAGCCGCTGGAGCTTAAGTTAGTGAGCCGACAGCCGCTAACCGAAGCTCAGGCCTCGGCCCTCGCCCTCCTCCTCCCTCTTCTTCTCCCTCCCCCCTTCCCCCTCCACACTCTCTCCCCAAAACCAAAGCCCCGATTCAGCCTCCTCAGTGTTTGGTCTCTCCGGGGCCGCGGCTCGCTCGCTGCTGCAGCAGCAGATCTGTCCGAGTGTTTCTGTCTCTTCTCTTAAAAAAAAACCCTCCCCGACCACTCTGCCCCAGTTTCCCCCCTCGCTCCACTTTCCTGCCTCCGTAACACACCGACTGGCCTGAATCTACTCTCAGACAACAGCGGTATCACCGAAACACCTCCAATCCCAGCCGGTGAAAACAAAAAGCACCAGACAGAGAGAAAAACAAGACACAAGAAGACAAACAACATTACTTTATTACAGCGTTTGGTTGTGTTTTTTTGTCCTCTTATTGGTGTGTTTTCTGTTTTCTGCCAGCGGACGGCGAGTGTAAACAAGCTGTGACACAGACAGACAGAGTGAGACAGGGGGGTAAAGTGAAGATAGAAAGGAGCTTGGCACCGGATCAAGACCGTCGGCACAATGTGCCATCCAGCAGCCAGCCGCCAAACAAAGCGGTGCCACGCCGAGCCCCCGTGGCAGGGCTGAACTGGAGAGCTCGGGCTCCGGGCGAGATACAAAGAGGGCTCTGAACTACGGGGAGAGAGCGGGCACAAAAAGCATAAGGCTTTCCGGAGCCGATGGCCGACAACGCGGGGGCTGAAGCGGCGTCCGTCGGGCGAGCGGAGGCCGGAGACCCTGGCAGCCACCGAGCAGACAGAGGGCGACTGTTGGTGAGGGTCTGCAGCAACATGCAAACAACAGAGGCTCTGTTTATGGCTGCACAGGTCACATCACATCCAAAAAACATCTGAGCCCACATCACTGTTCTCACTCTGAAGACCGGAAACTACTAATTATAAGCTTGTAAACGTTTTTAAAAAATGTAAAAAAGTCACATATTTGTCTACAAAAATAAACATGATGAAGACGGAAGGCGATTTATTGAATATAAATAAAAGCATGAGAATTAAATTAAATCTGATTTGCATAGAAATCAAGGTCATTGACATGTAAAAACTACATTAACTGCACCTTTAAGAATATTTTCTGTAAAAATCTTTTCATACATTTTCTCTACAAAATTTTTTAAAGATTGTATTTAAATGTCTGCTTGCTGTTTTTATTATTTGTATTTTTTATTTTTGAGCTCAAATGTTTCCAGCTGCTTCATCTCATCATCTCAGAAGGCCTTTAAAGCTACAATTCAGACTTATTAATTCAAAATCTGTGTATTATTTTCAAAATGTTAATTTTTTTCCCCATGGTTATTTCTGTCATCATTTCTTCTCATCCTCACTCACACTTTTTTGTCTCCTCAGCTCATGTAAAATCATCAGTTTGAGTCAAAAGGTGAGACAAACGCAGACAAGAGAAGAAGGGGACGGACAGTTCACTGACAGGTGGATCTTGTAGGAAATTCCCGCCTTCCGTCTTCATTTACACCTCGAGACGTGCAGACATTCACTGCTTTACGCCAGAAACCTGTGAAATTCATTCACCTCCCCCCCCTCTTTTTTTTTCTTTCGCTTTACACCCTGTTTCTCATTTCTAAGCCTTCACTTCATCCCCCGCCGTCTCTCTCTCTAAATCACTTGGCCCTGGGGTTTTACAGGTGTGGGTTAGTGGGAGACACACAGACAGACACACAGACAGGTTCACAGGAGGTCAGACAGCTTCATACTTGCTTGGATGACTTCCTCAGATGTCATTTTTCTTTATATATCCTTAGAAAGGTTGATCGTTTAAAAAAAAAAAAAGACATCACAAAACTAATTCATAATTTTTAAAAGATGGACTATATCTTCACATCTACATTTATATTATTTTAATGGCATCAAAAGAGACTGAAAAAAAATTATATACATATCACTAATATTAATATTTGATACAACTCTTCATCAGCTTATTTCCAGCTTTGCCATGAAGCTTTTTTCAAGGTTTTTTTTTAACATTTAATACTTTAATAAGAAATTAATACAATTTGAGGCCAGTGTGTGTTAGAAAAATCAACATTTTAAGCAGTTACTGGGGAATACTGAGAAAATATCAAAAGCCACACAAGCCTGAATGACACACACACACACACACACACACACACACACACACACACACACACACACACACACACACACACACACACACACACAACTGAACAAACCCCAAAACCACAGGTGTGTCATTCCGCCTGAGAGCAACACACACACACACACTGGTGCGTTTACGTCCCTTTAGATCATATGAGAGAAAGGAAATAAAGCTGCGTGGCGGATTATTTTGAATTGAATGTGGAAACGACCAATGCGCAAAAAAACCCCAAAAAACCGGGAAACAAAAATTGTAGGGTAAAAAATATATTGTCATGTACACACACACTCACGCACGCACGCACGGAATAAACACGCACACACATCCTAACCTCGCAAGTCTCTAGACACGCTACAGCAGCAACTGTCACTTTTCCCGCTCCGCACACACAAACACGCACACACACAAGCGCGCGCTCTCTCTCTCTCCATCACTCACTCACACACACACGCGCGCATACAAACACACACACGCTTTACTTTCTCTCGAATAAGGACCGCTTTTCCAAAAATAACCCCCCCACACACGACCCTCAAAAAGAGAAGAAGAGCGCACTTTGACTCTCCCTCTCTCTCTCTCTCTTTCTTTCTCTCTCTCTCTCTCACCATTTCTCTGTCTGACTCCCAAACGCTCTCGGAGAAGAAGAAAAAAAGAAAAAGAAAGGGTAGAATAGATGGAAGAGGGTGTCTTACCGCTTTGCCGTTGTAGTAATACATGAGTGAGCTGCCTGTCATCCCGGGGATGGTGTACGCACAATACATCGTTCCTCTCCTCCGCAGATAGAAGAAAACTCTCCCTTTCTCTCTCCGTGCGTCCTTTCACTCTCTCTCTCTTTCTCTCTCTCTCTCTGTCTGTCTCTCTTTTTTTGTGTCTTTTTTGTTTTGTTTTAACACTCCTCCCGCCTCTTGACTTTCCTTCTTCTTCTCCACCCTTTCTTCTTTTGCTCCTTTAGCTGTTTGAACTTTTCTCGGTTTGTTATGGTGTCAAACTCTCGCGGCTCCACTCGCGTGTCCCTGCCTGCGTGTTTTTTTCCCAGCCGACAATTCCTTCAGTTGCATTTTCCCATATGGCCGAGCCGAGGCACGCGGAATATGCAAAGTAGGCAGAGAGAGAGAGAGAGAGAGAGGGAGAGGACGAGACGAGCCCCTCCCCTTCTCTCTCTCTCTCTCTCTCTGTCTCTCTCTCTCTCTCTCCCTCTCTCTCTCTCTCTCTCTCTCTCTGACACACACACACACACGGAGCGAGAGGGACGTATAGCTAATCACACACACACACAACCACGCACGCGCACGGTCGCCGCCACTCTTTCAACTTTCCACAGTAAACCTGGAAGCCATCCCTCCATCCCTCCCTCCCTCCCTCCATCCCTGCCCTCCTCTCCTCTCCTCTCCTCTCCTCTCTGCTCGCGCGGAGCCGCAGTTCGCCGCCTGCCTTTGAACTGAGCCGACTGTTCACTTTTTCCATCGCTTCTTTCTATACACACACACTCTCCTCCTCTCATCCTTTTTTTCTTCTCCCCCTCTCCCTTGTTTTCTCACCCCTTCTCTGCTTTCCTCTAGCTATCCCCCCCCCCCTCTCTCTCCATCTTGCACTCAGATTAAACACATCCCAAATATTTCTTGGCCAAAATTTCGGTCATCAGCGGTCCCTGGTCAGAAGCTTCTTCATTTTGTTCCCTTTCCCCCCCCCCCAAAAAATAATATTGGAGCAGCTGGTGACAGCACAGAGAAGATAGTGAGGTTTTAGGGGAATTTGCAAATGAAGAGATGTTTACAGCTGTCTATTAAAATTGGACAGGATTTTAAAGTTTTATAGAATAGAATAGAATGTCTTGATTGTGAGATTTAAGGTGGAACTTCCTATAAGGTGTTACATAATAACAGGATATAAATAGAACTATAAGAATAGACAGGATTCATATTTACACCTCAGATATACATCATGTATTCACACATTGATTCCTGCCTGCCTTCATAATAATTAAGCTTCAATCTTACACATTTAAAAAGTGTGTAAGAAAAAGAAAAACACGTGAAAATGAGTAGAGAGTATTATAAATGGTTTATTTTATGGTTATAATTTTTTTATGTAGAAAACACACAAACAGAATAGGTTGCATAAGGACCAATATGATATAGATCTACCGTATATATATATAAATTGTATATATAAAATATATATATATTTAAATCAGTTCAAGTTCATTTCAATTTATCTCATTTTTTCCTGATTTTTGCAACCTTTCATTCTACCACTCCGCTCTGCTTCTTTGAGGAAGTCTGTGATGTAATTCATAAAGTAATATGATATATTTGGTGTGTGAATTTAATTTCCTCTGCACTCTGCATGTTGAGTTAAATTCTCTGATGTTAAGAGTAAGAGATATTTGATGAAAAATCTAATTAGATATCTGTATCGGATGTACTAAAATCCTTAAAATACATATATCTTCTAAACTACTTAAAAATAGATTTATATAAGAAATATTTTCACTCTACTTTTACTTTTCTCTGCTCTAAATCCCACAGCGACTGTACTCAGGTTGCTATGGTGACATGCTATTAGCAAGCATCAGATGGTGGCACTTTATCTGATCAAAGTTGAACTCATAAACCAAATGTCTGACTGACAAGAGGCTCAGGAAACATGCCTGTCAGCCGCAAATCAACATATTGGATTTGTTATGAAGTTCACTATTAAAACCTTTTTTTTTTTTTTTTGTCTTTTGGTGGAGATTTCACTTTTTTTTGCCTCGTTGACACCGAGATTGGGGCAAAGTTAGAGCAGATGTGGATGTGCAAAATGAAGCTTATCAGAAGCAGAGAGAGGCGGCGTGTAGCTGTCGACTCGGCCGTGATGAGCTTTCACAAAAAATGTTTAAAGTAATTCACTGTATGGAAAATAAAAAAGTTCCACCTCAGTTACAAATCGGCCCACAGATGGCGCCACGGTCTCCTGAAATAGTCTACATGAGCGTTGGAATTTTCTTCCCTGGCACACATTGTTACTTATGAACATCTGGCTGTGATTGTGTAATGCGAGCCTTTTATCTAAATATAATTGTTAAAACAAACATGGTGTGTGAAGAGCTGTTCGCCTGTTTATTTGTAACATGATCACAAAGTTTCATTCAGACCGGTCAGATGGCTTTGTGAAAATGAAACGGTAAACTTAACAATAACCGCTGAGCCTCTATTGTAAATTTGATTGACAGACACATCCAGAAATACTCACTGGCCACATTTACAGCGAGCCCCTGATAGGATGCAAAAACAACACATGCTGAGAAGGACTGGGATATTTTTGGGGTTGCTTCAAATCAGATTCATTCAATAAAGCTTGAACATTTTTGGAGGAGACTAAAGGAATATTCTCTCTAAAATAAAGATCTACCATGTTGGATCCTAACTTTTCCTAAATTTTTCACACAGTTTGCTTCTGTTTGAACATTACTAATAATTTAGGTGTACTTACTTTCTAATAATGTGCTGATTCTTTGTACATTTATAGAAATAGGGTACTCACAAGCAACTGATAAAAAAGTGGTGAAAATCAAAGCAGCAGAGGCTGAAATATGACTTTCAGCTCCAAAAAGAATGCCTACATTTCCCATAATGCAACTCAAAAGAGTTTAACAGAGAGTTTAATTAGACCCTCCTCCTTAAATGCCCACGTCTTTCAAACTCCAAAGGCTTTATAGTTATAGTCTAGTCTCCAAGTATGAGGCTCAGGATGAGACAACCCTAAGTGACATCACTATGACATCACCCAGGTTATTCTCTCAAAGAGCCACAGCTGACAATAAACGACTGTTTTAATAGGGAGAGTGGTGCTACCCCGACCCCTGACAAGTACGCTGATGCTCGCAAAATTGGTGGCATGCCCCTTTAGAAAGACGTAAAAATCAGAGTGAAAAAAAGAGGGAGAGAGAGAGAGAGAGAGAAAGAGAGAGAGTCACCAGAACAGACAGACAGTCTTTCGCTCTTCCAAATTTCATATTAACATCGTCATCATTCATCCTATTCAAACAAATAATAGACTCCAAAACAAGCGAGCAGACCTCCCAAACCCCTCTCGCTCTCTATCACTCTCTTTCTCTCTCTCTCTCTCTCTCTCTCTCCCTCTCTCTCTCTCCTCTTCTTTCGGCTTTAATTTGATTAAAAAGCGAGCTGCAGGAAGGGGAGGGAGGGCTGATGCACATCTAATAAGTGGACCATCTGTCTGCAGCGCTGGCTGGCTCCCAGCATTGTACCCAACCAACCAGACTGCATGGGAAATGAAGGGAGAGATGGAGGGATGGAGGGAGTGAGAGAGAGTGAGAGATGGCGGGGGGGGGGTGAAGTGCAAGGAGACAGAGGAGGAAATATAGAACCCAAAAAAAGAGTGACCCGTTTGAAGAAAAAGAAGCAGAGACAGCGTTTTTAATTTTGCCTGACGCTCGCTTTGGTCAACAAACCTGCAGAGGAGGAGAAGAAGAATGAAGAGAGGAGGAGAAGAGGAAAGAAAAGGAGAGGTTTAGAGAGATAGTGTCTGTGTCTGTGTGTGTGTGTGTGGGGGGGGGGGGTGAGGAGAAAGGAGAGGGGATAAGGAAGGAAGGAGGTGAGATGAGAGGGGAGACAATGGAGGGAGGAGTGAGGGGAAAAAGGGAGTAGAGAAAAGGAAAAATTAGGAATGAGTGCAAAAGAGAAAATTAAGAAAGAAAAGTAAAGGAGGGAATAAGAAAGAGATGAGAGCAGAGGAGTGAAGAGAAGAAAGGAGAGGTGATGGGGGAAAAAGGAGGGAGGAGGTAGTAAGGTAGAAAAGGAGGGAGGAAAAAAGGAGAGGAGATGAAGAACGGTGGGAGGAGGGCATTGAAGATAGGAAATGGAGGAAAAAGTAAGAACCAGAAAAGAAAAGAGAATAAGGGAGCAAAAAGAATGGAGGAGAGCAGAGCACTAAAGAAGAAAGAGAAGGAGAGGAGATGAAAAAGGAGGGAGGAGGGTACAGAAGAAAAGAAAAGAGGAGGAGAGAGCAAGGTAGAAAAAAAGAATGGAAGATTGGAGAGAAGTTGAAAGAGGAGGGAGAGTAAAAAAGGGAAAGAAAGGATGAAGAGAGGAGAAAAGAGGAGTTCTTTTCAGTTTTAGAAGTCTCATTCAAACTGACCTTTGACCTTAAGGTAGTCCAGTCTATTCCAAGCACATGGACCCCTGAGTTTTAACATCTTCGTTATTTAAGGTGGACTGGTTACAGCCACTGTGTGTCTAAGCTTGAACTAGTCACAAACATCACACTACCTTAAATGTCTTTTTAGTGCATGTCCTTTAAATAATACATCTGAGAATACAACACAGAGGTCTGAAGACATGTGACGTGTCTTCCTTCTTTCTTTCCTTCCTTCCTTTCACTTCCACCCCTCCTGTCTTCCTCCTTTTCTTCCTCACACTCTATCATCTTTGTCTTCCTCCTACTTCCAGCTCCTCTCCCCTACACCCGCCCCCCCCCCACACACTTCATCCCTTTATCCCCAATCTCCTCCCCCTTTCCACTTCTTCCTATTTTCTCCCTTGTCACTCCATTCTTCCTCTCTCTCTCTCCTTCTCTTCTTTGATGGCGAGATGACAGCTAATCCCCGCTTGAATTATAATCTCACATTTCATCCTGATTTCACGCAGACAGGATTTTCCTTCACATTACGACACCCACTTGTCAATCTTTCTCTCTCTCTCTCTGCTCTTTTGTGTCTCTCTCGGTGTCTCTCGCCCCTTTCCTCTGCGCCTCTGCGGTTGTCTCAGCTCATCTGAGTTCGGTTGTTTCCTCCTCACTTTTTGTTACGCTGTCTTTCTTTCCCTTCTTTCTTTTGTTCCTTCCTTCTTCCATTTGTAATAACTCCTTTTATTTCTCTGTGCTGTTCTCTCTCTCTCTCAAACACAGAGCAAATGCTGGCCTGAAGGCCTATGAACACTCTCTTCTGTGTCTCTCTCACACACACACACACACACACACACACACACACACACACACACACACAACACACACACACACACACACACACACACACACACACACACACACACACACACACACACACACACACACACACGCACGATTGCACTTTGTTGTGTTCATACAGCCACTTCCTATCGTGAGCCTTTGATTTCAGTCTTTTTATGTTGCAGGTCTGAATGTACAAACAATAAAGTTATCGATGGGATTGAAGAGAGTCGGTAGCAGGCAGACACTCTCTCACACACACACAGACACACAGACACACACACACACACACAGAGGAACATAAAGGCACACATGATTTCATTTGAAACAGAGGTGTATAGTGCTGAGAGGCAGATTGATATAGTGTAGGAGACAAGTGAGAGCTCAATCCTCCATCAAGTGTGTAAAATGTATAAATAATTTAATTCGGTGAATGAACCCTTTAAACCAAATTTTTATTTAGTTGTTTCCAGAAAAACAGCTTCTCTCTTCTCTTTCCAGTCATAGTCATAGTGTCCATTAAAGGTGCATGCACTGTAATACTGTAATGATGTAATGTAAAACTTCATGTTTACTTATGTTTTGTTCTGTGTGAGGTACACACATGACTTTATATGCTGCAAAGTGTAATGTACAACAACTTTATGTGAAAATGAACAATACTCAGTTGGAGCAGTCTATACTTAGACCACTGGCTGTGTCCGAAATCACTCCCTAATAACTATATAGAGCGCTACATTATCCCAAAACCTACACAGTTTGTACCTTTGACTTTTTATGAAAGAACCAAATATTTTCATTTTTAGGAATTTCACGCCGATCCGAGCCATAACAGAGCTCACACTGTGAGTAACGTAACATCGTCTATGGGAAAAATGAATGGAATTTTCATTTCTGGAAGCAGGGATGCCCAAAATAGTTTCTCTTGGTCTGCAAACTCGTCTTGTTTGCTGTCTCATCAGGACTTTTTCACACAGGATTGATATTAATTTATTCCAAATGCATTTAGTGGAAGGACATGTTCGCTTAGTGTAAGGGCCTGGAGCTGCCAGCCCTTTACCAGAAGAAGAGAAAAATGTGCCTCTGGGTGAAAAATAACTTACCCCCTCCCTTTCACCTCCCCCCCCTTGGTAGCTCCACAGCTGTCTTGTATACATGTGTCTTCTTTGCTGGCTTGCGAACATTGGAAATGGGTACGGCTGCATTCTGGGAACAGCGGGGTTTTTGCTCAGACTTGGAAGGTGAGTGAAGCCCCGCAGTTTCAGTCTGAAGACGAGATCTCTGAAGCGCCGCTATAAGCTAAGCTAAGCTAAGCTAGTTGTTGATGGTCAGTTAATTCCTCCAAACTGCCTCAGTTTTTAAAAACTTGTCCAAAACGGATCACATTATATGATATTTATGTAATGACAGCGCCATAAGTTTGGATAGAGACAGAATTCTTCTTTCTCTCTCCGGTGTAATCAGGATGGGGGAAAAAAACAACCTGATGTGGCCTCAATTTTGACGGTGAAAATCAGATGCTAATTTCCCCCAAAATACAAACTGAACAGAGAGAGAGAGAGAGAGAGAGAGAGAGAGAGAGAGAGAGAGAGAGAGAGAGAGAGAGAGAGAGAGAGAGAGTATAGAAAGTGTTTGGAGAGGCTGGGTAAGTGTGTCTGTGATGTGAGTGTTTGAGTGTCTGAAGAAGGTGTGTGTGTGTGTGTGTGTGTGTGTGTGTGTGTATCTGGCATCCATCAGAACCACAGCTTGCCGGAAAAAAATAGTAAGCACAGCGCAGAGAGAGAGGAGAGAGTGAGAGTGAGTGAGAGAGAGAAAGAGAGGGAGGGAGGGAGGGAGAGGAGAGAGAGAGAGAGACAGAGAGTCGAACGAAACGAGCGCTGCTGCACACTAATTATGTATGCATGATTTAATCTGCAACTCAATAATATGCAAATATGTTAGTTTCTTAATTAAAAATGCAAAGCAGCCCTTATGGTGATTTTTCTGTGATTTTCTTTTCAGCCTAACAAACGGAACATTTTGAGAAATTCAACAAATTGGAGGGAAGCGCTACGGTGGGGGGTTAACACAAAAAAAAAAGGAAAAAAAAGAAAGGAAAAACTTCCTACTGCAACTTCCTGTAGTTTGCGAATAAAGGAGGGGGGAACTTGGTGAATGTGGGCGTACGTGATCATACCACCTTAAGGGCATTTAAAGTCAATTATGCTTTATTAGACTTTTGAAAACAGATATTTTTCTTTATATTGAGTTACTCGGGTTATGCATGAAGTAGGAAAATAAACAAATACATCTTTCAAGTAGACTCATATGGGAGTTAAAATAAAAATAATAAATACCACACTCATTCCCATCACCACCAACAGTACCACACTCATTCCCATCACCACCAACAGTACCACACTCATTCCCATCACCACCAACAGTACCACACTCATTCCCATCACCACCAACAGTACCACGCTCATTCCCATCACCACCAACAGTACCACACTCATTCCCATCACCACCAACAGTACAACGCTCATTCCCATCACCACCAACAGTACAACGCTCATTCCCATCACCACCAACAGTACAACGCTCATTCCCATCACCACCAACAGTACCACACTCATTCCCATCACCACCAACAGTACAACGCTCATTCCCATCACCACCAACAGTACAACGCTCATTCCCATCACCACCAACAGTACAACGCTCATTCCCATCACCACCAACAGTACCACACTCATTCCCATCACCACCAACAGTACAACGCTCATTCCCATCACCACCAACAGTACCACGCTCATTCCCATCACCACCAACAGTACAACACTCATTCCCATCACCACCAACAGTACAACACTCATTCCCATCACCACCAACAGTACTACACTCATTCCCATCACCACCAACAGTACAACACTCATTCCCATCACCACCAACAGTACAACACTCATTCACATAACTACTAACAGTAACTGAAAAACAAAATGACAATTTTTTTCTCATTGTAAGGTTGAATGGTTGAATCATCAGCCGCAATATGAGCACTAACATCATGACGTGTTTGGACATTTGTCTTCACATGACTCATGGTTCAGACATTTCAGAAATTGTTTGACTGCTCTCAATGATATAATTAACCCTGATGTCATTACAGGTTTCATGAGACATAAGGTCTTTCTTGATACAGAGTTTGAATTTGCTTCTTTGGGTATTAACATGTTGAATTCAGGTGTATGAGAATGGAATATTTTGCTTATAGAGATAGGGCTGTTCTCCATGGAGAAGGCAACAGAGGCTGACTGACTGGTCCTCTCAAGAGCTTGAAGTCTAACTGCTGAGATGAGCAGCTGATCTCACAATTACAGTTTTAAGATTGATAAACTGAACACAAATACAACAGTGCTTTTCATCTCATTCCTTTAATTGGATGTTTAAGCTTCACTGTCCAGAATGATGTACGTCTGATTTTAACACCCTTTTTAATCTAAAGCCAATCATGGTCCAGTTTGCATCTTACACAACTTTAAAGAGGAAACGTTGAAGCCTCCAGCACACAAACACTGTAAATGGACTTTTGTGCATAGTGAAGTTGGAGACCTCTTGAATGTAGCAGTTAAATGAGACCAAATGACCCATTTTACAAATAGATTGTACATTTTTGAATGAATGTTTTAAAAACCAACAGTTCCGGATAAGCGGAAAGAAGATGGATGGATGGATGGATGGATGTTTTTAAAAATATCTAGAGGACTTTCTTTTTTTTACCTAAAATAATCTCAAGACTTAACTTGTAAGTAAAATACTTTGTAAGTTATGAGCCTCCTATCCTCCACCATCGTTGCTGGTTGATGTGAAATGCATGCTGGGATTCAAACAAGTCATCTCTAGAAGCATCCTGGAAAAAACAGGAACAGAAAGACCACTTGTCTTCCACATTTTCTATCTACTCTTGGTGCATATCTGTACTTTGTTAGGCACATGTAAACTGACTGTTTTCACATGTTATACTTCATCTATTTCACATCATTCCTAAAGACACACAGATGTGGGCAACCTGAACAGTTTCTTGGTCCTGACTGTCTCTCTCTCTCTCTCTCTCTCTCTCTCTCTCTCTCTCTCTCTCTCTCTCTCTCTCTCTCTCTCTCTCTCTCTCTCTCTCTCTCTCTCTCTCTCTCTCTCTCTCTCTCTCTCTCTCTCTCTCTCTCTCTCTCTCTCTCTCTCTCTCTCTCTCTCTCTCTCTCTTTCCCGGGCTCAGTGCAACCTGCTGCTGAAAGAAAAGGCCCGCTCAGCGCTTTGTGCTCAGGTATACTTTACACAGAGCGTGCTCGGAATGAAAACAATGATTAAAGATGAAGCTAATCCGCGGCGCCTGCATGCGTTACAGCCACACGACAGGGTGCGTGTGTTTTATGTGTGTGTGTGTGTGTGTGTTACAAGGCTGATATTCAGATCGCTAAGACGTAGGCTTTGTTTAAAGCCAGCGCTCTCATTAGAACAAGGTTTATAAAATAAAGCTTGTTTTTGATTGATATTTTCTTTCTTTCTTCAGTCATATTTCAATCATTCCCTTCATGAATATTTCTCTTTGCTACCTGTTTCGTTTCATTCCTTTCCTTCCCACTAAGTTCTAAAGTTCGATTTATGTAATCACTAATTTCTCGGTTGAGGTTTAGTTCTTTTAATATATG
>NC_084984.1:25170293-25282793 GCF_963691925.1 Scomber scombrus
AAAATGATGCTTCAAATCTCTTAACAGTCAGCAGAAATACATAACAGCTCAAAAATCAAGATGAGGAAGTTCCGATATCTTTAGTAGAAGTTTGAAAACTTGATTGAAATGTCTCTAATTACCTCTGATGAAATATATAAAGCCACCGACCACCTGTAGATGCATATTTGTGATGTCATCATGTCATGTACTGTGTGATGTGACACCCATAGTACACAGCAGACATGTAATACACACACAAGTGCAGTAAGACTTGATTAAAGTTCAAATCAGCTTTATTTGAATGTGTAAATATGTCTTATTTCTGGACCAGGACTGACTTCATAAACTAGTTGTGATGTCACAAATCCTGCTCCTTGGGTACGCCCCCTTATACTCAGATTTGAGCTGGGGTTCCCTCTCCAGCTGATCAATGTAAAAACAACCTTTTAGTTAGTCAATGAAGCTCAAACATCCAACTGAAGGAACAAGTCTCTGTCTCCTGGTAGTGAGGTTGGTTTATTGAAGGACGTATCCTTCCGCCACAGCGTAAGGAAGCACTACATTGTTGTTGCCAATCAAATATAGTCTTTGAACTGAAGTTGTAACATGAAGAAAGCACTTCACAATCCCAGCCTGTCCTCTGAAGTTGTGGTGAGGGGCGGCAGAATGAATGATGTCACTGAGGGTCCTCGCCCCGTATGCATGTATGAACGTGTGTGTGTGTTTTCTCACAGAGGGATGTGTGTCGCAATAGGAGACGCGCACGCACACGCACGCACACACACACACACTTACATTACAGGCATTCCTCTGTGAAGCTGTGTTTGTACTCAGAGCAGGTGCAGGCTGGGCAGCAAGACAGTGTGTGTGTGTGTGTGTGTGTGTGTGTGTGTGTGTGTGTGTGTGTGTGTGTGTGTAGTTATATTCAGTATAAAAACATGACATTCTCTTGCACACTCTCACAGTGTGCCTTCATCATCATCATCATCATCATCACCATCATGCACACTACAGTATGAGAAAATTCTACTGTTTTCCGTTATATTTCTTTTTTTTCCCATAGTTGAGTTCTTGTTAAGGAGTTGACGTGCCCCCTCTTCTCCTTAAAATCCACATCTTTATTTCCACATCACTTTATCATTATTCTGTCTATCATTTCCTCCTGATATAAATACATGTGACTGCATTTCAGTTGCAGCACAGACTGCAGCTGCTGTCGTAGCACTGTGTGTAAATCTGTGAATTTTATGGCTCCGATCCCATAAAACATTCACATAACACCACCAACACACTTTTTATATATTCTCAGTTCACATATAATATACATATGTATATATTACAGATAAATAAATATACGGATGTATAAACAGTAAGGTGCAGCAGTAGCATGTAGGTTCTAAATATTCAAAAGATTACATTATAAAGCTTTAGGCTGCACCAATCTGATGTCTGTTAAATTATGAAAGACTATATTTATAATAATAACAATAATAATAATAATAATAATAATGATGGTGATATTTACCTCAAATAAATGCAAATAAATATCTGCATTAAAATATTTCCTTTAATAAAAAATGATGTTAATAAGCTTCACTGTTGTTAATGAGTGCTTCCTGTAGGATGAATACATGTAAAAATGGACTGTGTGTGTGTGTGTGTGTGTATGTGTGTGTGTGTGTGTGTGTGTGTGTGTGTGTGTGTGTGTGTGTTTTAATGTCTCAACTGTGATCAAACAGTCGAGACGAAACCAAAAGAAGCATCAGAAAAGATTTAACTGTTGGATTTTCTGCTTTTGAAAAGACGTGGACAAACAGCTCTGTGGGCTGCTGGGAGAAGGAATGAAAACATGTTTCGGCCTCATCGTTGTTGGCAGCAGGTTTAGAGACCCTCACCACCCTCACCACCACCTGCCCCCCCACTCAAC
This sequence comes from Scomber scombrus, assembly GCF_963691925.1. Classification (NCBI taxonomy): domain Eukaryota; kingdom Metazoa; phylum Chordata; class Actinopteri; order Scombriformes; family Scombridae; genus Scomber; species Scomber scombrus. The sequence continues at coordinate 25,172,203 of NC_084984.1, forward strand.
AAAAAGAGAAAAAAAAGAGGAGGGGGGATCAGGAATTGCTGAGTGCTGAGCTTTAAACAACAAATGAACCGATGGAAAAATCTTTGTAGGACTGATGATCTGCTCGCACCACTTTTTTTTGTAAGATTCTGATTTCCATAATAACAAATATAAAATCTACAGCTGCATTCATGCAGTATATTTCTATCTAAAAAATGGATTGAATATTGAATAATTTCCTATGATAAGTACTTCTCTAGGGCTGTTTTTTGATGACATGAAAAAAGTTTCATACACTTTGAAATCGAGTGTTTGCCACAGATCTTTAACATGCCACAAACATCTGGATATGAATGGCTAGAGGGGGGGCTGCCAGTTTCTCAGGGATATGAGAACCATATTGGTCGGACACTCTGAGTGTGAGTAATGTCAGAAATATCAGCTTTTTTCTTCTTCAGTTAGCTGTCAGCTACTTTAAAGAAAATGCTGTATTTCTTCACATTTTGCTGATTCTGCACCATCACCTACTAGCTGTCCCTGCACTGTCACCATGGATGTACAGGAAACACACTGGATACACAGTCAGAGTGTGGAAATACATCATCATAAAGCAAGAACAGGTAATAATGCTGTTATTCAGTGTTTTTAAAGCTCCAAAACACAGAAAGTTAAAACATAAATTATGAAAACGACCTGTCAGCAATCTGATGTTTCTTCTGAATAAAAGCCAGAGCTCTGAACATGGCCTCTGTGCTCTAACTGAGTCCTGACATGACAGAAATCAGGGCTGCTTCTATTCAAAGAAATCTAATATAGGAAATAGAACGGACTGTATAAAAAAAAGCTACACCTAAAAAGCTCCTGATTCACTTTCTGAAACTCATGCCAACAAGCCGGCAGAGACGGCGTCTGAATCAATGTTCCCTGCGTTGGAAGCACCTCTCCGTTTCACAGGCGGCAGGTTCTCCACTCATCTGTTTTTTTCTCTTGATGTGAACGTGAGGAAGCGGGGAAGGATGAGGCACATCACACAGGTGGAAACAGAGAGAGGGTTACGCGGCAGAGGGACGAGACGCCTCAGAGATCCAAAACCTGGATCACGTGACTGTCGGTACAATACTCTTACAACCGTGCTGCTTAGTCAGACTGCCAGACAGAAGTGTGATGTTCTTATACTGCACTGAAGTCGTATGGAGGTGATGGCAGACTGATGAACTTAAGTAAAGGACCAGAGTTCAGGGCGTTGAAGGAAATTTGACATAGTGGTCAAACTGTGTAATTACATCACGTGATGCTATTGTGCCCAAAATACTTTTCCCCCATAGATTTACATTGTGAAAGAGACTTCTGTAAATCAGAGGATACATTTTTCCGAGTGTCACAAACCCCCGAAAACACGAGTTATTTTGCTATCAGAATTGGATCTGCTCAGTCCGATAACAAGTCCAGAAGATCCGCACCTTTAGGTCATTTTAGTCAGTCGGATGGCTGAACTACAAGTAGCCAGCGTGGCCAGATGAAGTAGCGAGTGCGAGAAAGAACCCGGAACATTTTTTTAGCTTCATGCGCCACTGAGCAGCTTTCATAGGAATGAATGAGGCCCTGTCTCTGACGCTGTACCCACTTCTCTTTATACATCCACACTAAATTATTAGTGCATGTGAGTCATTTCCAACATGGCGGCCAAATCACAAACTCTTCAAATTACAGTTCAACAGTGCATTCACATATGTTTCTAGAAACAGGCAGTAACAGAATCTTCACCCATTATTTCTTCTCCCCCAACTTTATTGATAAACGACACGCACAGTAGTTTTGGTGTAAGATGCTGGTGCTATAGTGTGACATCACATGGGGCTGAATGTCGTATATTGCACCTTTAAGGTAGTTTCTGACCACATTCAACAATGTTGCTCAGTGTAATCAGAGCTGAAACAGGACGAAGACATGGAAACACTGATTTTCAGCTTTCTGTTAACTGTCAGACTCACAGTGGACAGTAAAAAAGTGGCAATATTAAAAACTGATATTGTCTTTTTAATTCCTTTAAGTTCACCAACTAAACAAAACCATACAAGAGCACATCAATGGGATTTCTATTAGACAGTATGGAATGGATAAAACTCCAAATTAAAAGTGTTTGAATGGTTTAAAGGTTTCAGCGCAGTGGGGTTCAGTGTCTTTATTCCCACCATCAGAAAACAATGTCTCCCATACAGTCTGAACTCTACTGTAGCATCAAGCAAAACTACCATCAGATAAGTGTCACTGAATAAAAAGTATTTCAAAATCAACAACATCAACCTGTCAAATAAAGCGTGCTTCTTCCTTGCTTTTTCCTTTTTTTTTTCTCTTTTTTTTTTTTTTTTTTAAGGCCTTCCCTTTCCTCTTCTGGTTCACACACACAGACACATACACAGACACACAGACACACACACACACACACACACACACACACACACGCAGAGAGGCAGAGGGAAGTGGGGAGACAAAGCGGGCCGAGGCCACAGAAAGCCGGACTCCTGCCGAGCGATAGAGGCGGCTGACACGCAGCACATTCAGCCATCGTTAACTGCTGATTAATGAGGTCAGCGTTAAAAAAAAATGCCTCACTCTAAAGTCAAAATTACAAATTAAACAAATTAAAAGTAGAGCTGCTGCGGATGTCAAAATAAAAGGACAAAGCCACATCTTAAATCTGCTCATTTTGTTCCATCAACCAAGACAAATATAGATTTAGAGAGTAGAAACAAGAGTAGAAAAAAAGCCAATTATCACAGATATCAGAGTCAATGTGTAATTCTACACACCAAAAAAAAAAAAAAAAACATACACTGAAAAAACAAGAGCATATAATTCTTAAATCCTTCAGTAAGTGCTGAAATAGTTTTAAAGGAGTAGAGGAAGAGGAGAGAAAGGAGAGAAAAGTCCAAATATGTGACACATCAGCAACCATTGTCCTTCTGCAGAGCTTCAGGCCTCACAACAGAACAGCTGAGTTCAGTTCAAACAGCTCAGGAGGAAGATTTACCTCAAATACTATAAAAGTGATCACATAATCAGATCATTTCAAATAGGAAAAATAGCAGAAGAGAAATAACTTGTTTCACATATGATCTGTTCAGTGCTGCTAATTTTCACTGAATGCTTATTTACTATTATTTTATTATTCAGCTGATCATTGAGTGGATGAAATATCACAGAAGAGTAACAGTAAATATGTTTCAGTGTCTGATTTTGTACGTCCAGATACACTGTTTTCTTTTTCTCCTTTTTTAAACTGAATGTTAAAATCTTCCACTGCTACAGTAAGAGTCTCACTGCACAATACCTGATAAATGAATCATCTAATTAATCCATACAGTCATAGCGAGCTGTCTGAAATGTTGACTTTTTTTCCCCCTTTTCAGCAGATTTCTATTAAAAAAGAAAAAAAAAGAAAACAAACAGGAAGCGGCAGCACAAAGCCGGCAGCTGTTTGTGTCCAGCTCCTCTCACGACAGCAGCGACATCATCGTCCTCAACTCCACTAATTCACTTCATTCACTAACCAGCACCCACTACTGCACGTTTTTTCTTCTTCTACAACTTTTTATGATGTCAAACCAGTTTAAAAAAAAAACAACAACAACTTCCAACCAGCAGCTGAGCACAAAACAGCAGACGTGAATCCGAACCGATCACCGATGAATTCATCAAGAAATGAATCAAAACTACCCAATTACTTCACTTAAAATAAAACCATGCTTTTTTTAAATTGATTTTTTTCCCCTTTAATATCATTGATATTTAATTTTGCACTTGTTTTAATTTAATATGATTACGTATGTACTGTATTAATGTAGAAAAGTACAATATCTCCAGTCATTGCACTAAATGTAATTATATGTATAATAATAATAGAATAGGAAGCTTTTATTAGTCATTGCACAGCCAGCAAAATAAAGGTCTTATTATATAAATGTCTTAGGAACTAACAAAATAAAAGCTCCGAAAGCAGAATCATCTCCACCGCTTCTCAAAAGCAAACGTTTGCACTTTTTCTTTTTTCTTTTTTCTTTCTACGACTCTTTTTCCTTCCTTTTTTTCCAACTACACAACCAATTAAGTGATTCCAAACACGCAGGAGCATCAGCAGCTCTTCTTTTTCTTCAGCAACACACACTCAAAGCAGCTATAATACCTCAGAAGTAATAATAATAATAATAATTATAATAAAGAAAGGGGTTATGTTATCACTTACTGAGGACGGCAAGCCAGGAGGGACCTTCCGCACTTTTTTTGTGTGAATTTCTGTGAGAGAAAACACAAGAAAACAATAGGTGAGGGTTTAACAGGCACAGAGATGCTTTTATTGCTCTTTCTTTTCTTTAGAGAAAAAAAAAGAAAGAAAGGGAAGCTCAGGCTCTATTTGTTTGAATTTAAATCGATCGCTGGAGGAAGAAGCGAGGCCACTTTTCCCACCGCAGTCAATATATTTACAAAGAAAGCCTTCACGGCAAACAATCACCACACAATAAGATGCAGGAAATCAAATAAAAAAAGGCGGAATACAAAAAAGGGTGATGTTGATTTTTTTTCTTTTTCTTTTTTGGGTTTGATAAAAGGAAGGAGGGCGGCTTTTGACATGTTTATATTATTTTTCAGGGTTCCTCTCAAGGGGAGCGAGGGAGCAGTCTCTTTAACTGGGGAAGGTGAGATTTTGATGGAAAAATGAAAGAGAGCGTTTTTTTGGAAATTGGCCCAGACTCATCATGTGTGTGTGTGTGTGTGTGTGTGTGTGTGTGTGTGTGTGTGTGTGTGTGTGTGCGTGTGTGTATGTTTGTGTCCTCTCAAGGCTAACGCTACCAAGGCTACACGGCGGCCACTATTGTCCTGCTTCTTAAAAGACTTCCCTGCATTATTTTTGAAAACACACACACTAAAACACACACACACACACACACACACACACACACACACACACACACACACACACACACACACACACACACAAATGCACACATAGGCAGACACACACAGAGAAACATGGAAACACACTCACAATGCTTTGCCTTATGAAAAAAAACCCTGTTTTCAGAAGAGTCACATGTGCTGTGAACTGGGATGAGTCTGGGTGAAACTGTTAGAATTTCACAGGGATCGCTCTCGTGACTAATGACATGAACATAGGGGTGTATTTTATTCAGGTTCATTAAGCTGATAGCTGCTTTCAGAGCGTTCTGGGCATCAGATGGAGCTTCGCCATTTACGCAGCACAAAAATCCATCATAAACACTCTTTTTTTTTAAACAGGTTCAAGGTTTAAGGTTCATTTATTGTCATTCAAAAAACATGCTTTTGCATAAAAAGAATGAAATTTGCATTCCAATCTGCAAGTCCCAGCAGCGTAATAAAGTGACAGTGATAAAATAAATTCAAGCTTAAATAATCCAAAAAAAAAAAAAATCAAGAATAAAAAACCTCCTACCTAAGATGAATTCTCTAAAATAATTTAATAACTTATCACAGCAGCATATGTCCATAGCAGCAGAAAATAATGTTCAATCTAAAAAAGGAATACAATTCTGTCATGAAGTCAGAATTGCTGTTTTTGGGCCGCAGTTTCTATTGTTCTAGGATGTATGAATCAAATGAGTGTGTAACTTGTTAGTATTGTTGTTGGTACATCTGTCAAAAGTCTGTAATGTCATGTAATATAACCTCAATTCAATATGACAGTGTTGGTTCTAAAACATCATTCAAAACTAAAACTAAAATTAATTCAACTAAAAATTCAATATTCAAACTTTAGTTTAGCCTGAATGACAACATGATCGGAAAGGCTTTTAAAATCATATAACAGGTTCTAGTCAATAGTTCATCCACTGTTCTTAAATCAATGATCAAGCTATGTCAACCTGCAGGTAGCCATAGCAACAGTACTGATGCTTCAAGCTCCTTAAGTAGGTTACTGTCTACAGCCGTACTTGGCCATATCTGTAGATGGACATGGGCCAGGAAAGGTTTAGGAAGCTGTGAGTTGTTGTCTCTCTCTCTCTCTCTCTCTCTCTCTCTGTGTGTGTGTGTGTGTGTGTGCGTGTGTGTGTGTGTGTGTGTGTGTTCGCGACGCCTCACCCATGGAGTCCATATGCAGTGTTCTCTTCCGCGGGTTGGAGCTGTAGTGCTGGTAGTACTGACCGGCCGGCTTGGTGGGCGACGCTGCTCCGGGACTCCCCATACCCATCTCACCACCCAGTATCGACTGATCGGGAGACACACACACACACACACATAGAAAAAGAGAGGGAGAGTGTGTTAATTTAACCGCTGACCAGGCAATACCATGACACCTTAGAAAAAAACATCAACAACAAAACATTTTCCCAGGTTTCTGAAGATCATTAATATGTTTGTATAACGCTGATAAATCAAGTGAATGTGATAGTACTCCAACAGGTGTGTTACACTGTTCCAAAAAATAAAAAGGTACCAGTAATAAGAGGAAAATATTTTAATACATATTATTAAGATGTAGTTTCAGTTTCATTTTTTAAAAGACTCAATAATCTCCTAAAACAGCTGGACACTGTAGTTCAAAGCAAATATTACTCAAAAAGAAGAAAACAGTGCCTTTACTGAGGACTATTTTCACCGGCGGATTAATACACATTTGGTGCTCTAGTGAAAAATGTTGTTTAAAGTTTTAAAGCTGGATGCTGAAGTTATCGGTCGTGTTTAAGAATGTCATACTGATAATATAAGAATTAGAGAGAGAAGAAGTATTATTGAGATACTGATGATAGGATTGAGGAAGAAGATTGTTGGAATGTTGAGGAAAACTCAAATGTTGAAAATGACTGCGATGATGATGATCTTTCAAATGTTCAGCACAGCTATCATGAGGATGTTACGTGAAAGCTGACAAAACAGATGGTGGAAAATGGTGGAATGTTGAAGACGGTATCAATAGTAGTGTATTAGAATTTAATGTATTTGAAATATTGAGTCAAATCTAAACAGTTGAAGACAATCAGGAAATTGATTGATGAACAGCTGGATTGTTAAAGAAAAGCTTAAATGTTGATAAAAACATGTTTCTAATAGTCAAAGTATTCAGCTTAAGTTGCATATGTTGCCTATACGGTTTTAACCTAGTTTTAATTTTTTACAGTGTGATATTATCAATACACATCTTCACACCACCAAATCTAATGGGAATATTTTACCATTCCATCACATAGTATAACACAAGACATTATTATTAGCAGAATATGAATGGTTGGAATATAGCATGTGTTTATGTATGTTACAATATAAGTCCATGTATTACTATCCTAACAGCTTAGCAGAGCATGGTATTTTAAAATATTTATGGAAGTCGAAGTGTGCCAAAATTAAAATCAAGTCATTAAAATCAAACAGAATTTTTTTTTTTTCAATTTATGTAAACATGATGTAAATTTAAACTGAAATTAATTAAAATTAGTCATCTAATACAATTTTTTAATTAAATTAAAGTCCTCTAATGAAAAACAAAAATAGATTATCCATAGATACAGTACTGTAAAAGTTCTACATCAGACATCCAAATTAACAAATTCAAAACTTCCCTTTTGATTCAAGTTTAACTTCCAGGAACGAAGCCAAACTCAGAACACCTCGAACCGAGCTGGTAGCGATAAACCAAACCGCGTTTCCTATGTATAATTTACCTCGGCGAGAATGACCTCATGCTGCTGGGCGCGCAGACGTTCATCACACAGCTCCCGACTCTAACTTGTCGCCTCGGCCTCTTCTCTAGCTGAGCTGCGTGACTCTGTTTACGGCTGGAACTTAGCAAACGGCTCACACAATTGTCCCCGCTAATTAAGTTCAATGATTCGGCAGCAACAAGTGGCGTCTGGGGCCGACTCGGTGAGAAGAGAACGCCACAATGAAAGACGGAGAGAAGGAGGATGGAGGAGAGAGGAGTTGGGTTTTTTTTTTTTAAGTGGCACAAAAAGTTAGTGAGGAGGAAAGGGGGGGGGGGGGGGACCTGCTACCCCCCCCTACACCCCTTCATGTAAATAGACTCCTCCACTACTCAGTAAAAGTGTAGATTTTTTTTCCCTCCAGCTTTCTCGTTAAGTAATTAGTGTGCAGTGTATTTAAAGCAGAGGGTGTTTGGAGGGGGTGAGGGGTTGGTGTTGGGATGTTTTTCGGGGGGCTAATCTGAATTCTGATCAGCACGTCCGTCCTCTCCGCGGATGAAAACAAGAGTTAGCTTGGCACTGGCGGGCCAAGGAAGGCTTTTCTCATGCTAAACAGGGCCTAAGTAGGCCAATTACAGGGCCAGCCTCGGTCTCTGAGCCATTCTCCTGCTTAAAACAAAAGGGCCCTTGTCTTAAATAAAGTCAGTCACACACACACACACACACACACACACACACAGAGAGGGAGAGGGAGTCAGACACAAAGGCACACACACATAATCGCACACCAATTCAGTCATCCTGTTCCACTGTCCGTGTGTGTCTCAGTGTGTGTGTGTGTGTGTGTGTGTGTGTGTGTGTGTGTGTGTGTCGTTAGGGGGTAAAAGGGGGTTCCCACTAAAACAAAAAGGGTCTCATTGATTGTGGCGCTTTTCTTTCTTTTCTGGTCTTTTCTTCCTTTTTTTTTTTTTTCTTCTCTCTTCTCGTACTCCGGCATCGAGCAAGGCCGGACGGTCGCCCCGGCAACTAGGAGAGCTGGAGGAGAGACAAAATACCCATCTGTCTCTTGGATTGTCTCTCTTTTACCTGTTTGTCTCACTGTCTCCCCCCTTTGTATTACACACACTGTCTGCACACTGTAATGATAGTGGTGATAAAGTTACTGTGGATATCAAGATTAAGGTGGTGATGAATCAAAGAAAAAGTGGGAGACGTATCCATATGGTTCAAACTCCAAAAACACTGCCTACATTTCCCATAATGCAATTTTGACAGCATCTTTTTCCCAGCCTGGTAAATGCCTGTGAAATATAGTCCACACTCATTTTGCAACACAGGCTTTTCTGTTATAAATTTTAAGTCACCAATCACATGAAATCTCAATGACATCACTATGACATCATCAGGGTATTTTCTCTCCTCCATAGACACAAAAGATATTATGCAACATTTATTTTTTTTACAGTGCTGAGTAACTCATGTGTCTCTAACTTACACAATCTTGTGTTTTCATGCTGACACAGTGTAACATAATACATTGGCGCGCGTGCAGGATTTATTAAGCTGTTCCATTAACAACACAGGAGCTTTAATTCTAGTCAGCAACTCCTGTTTCACTATTAGTCAGGAGAAATGGAGGAAAAGGAAACCTACCACATCTTGACATGTGTGATATACTGTGTAAGAAAACAGACCCGATCTGAGAGGGAAAAGCAGCTGTGGTCAAAAACAGCAGCGATACATGTCATTTTTCCTGCACTTCACACTATATACAATTTTCTTCAACTTTTCTATGTTAAGTGTTATAAGTGTTAATATCTCACACTGCACTGTAACTTCATATTCTCTTGTTTTTTATCAGTCTTGTTCTATTTTAGCTTCATTTAATTTCCAATTTAACACTTTTAATTGTATTTAAATGTATTTTTATTTTGTCATGTGTAGCTTTTACATATGTTTTTTTTATGTAAAGCACTTTGAATTGCCTTGTTGTTGAAATGTGATATATACAAATACATTCGCCTCGCCTTGCCTATGCTCATCTCTGAATCAGGCTGAAAATATGACAGAATGTACAGCTAGCTGCTCAGAGTAGATGTACTTGAGCTTAAAGCTAACATTATGTGACAACATGCCGACTATGACGATGTGAGCCGTGCTGATGTGTGGCAGGTGTTCGCTGTCAGATTTTTGGTCCGGCTCTGACTGATGGAAACGTCATTATAGTTTCACATGAATCAAACTTTTGATATGAGGTGTGCTGATAGTTTTCTGGTTAGGACACACATGTACACATAACTATGTCCGTGGTTGTATTTCAGCTGGACCTTTGTTGCATGTCATCCCCCACTCTCTCTCTCTCTCTCTCTCTCTCGCTCCTTCATTTCCTGTCTGAATAATCTACGCTGTCTGTTTTCACATGAAGCAAAAAAAAAAGCAAAAATTCAAAAAATAAATAAAAAATAAAGTAAAATGAGAAAATAATACCTTACTGATGATGCTTGAGGAGAACTGTATTTGCACCATGAATACAAAGCGATCAGATAACAGTGTGTTTGTGGACAGAGTGAGCAGACACACTGATGAGTAACATGCTTCTCTTCTCCATCTGCACATTAAGTGTACAATGTAGACGTGTCATTCGGAAACATTTGCACGGCTGTTTTCTGTCCTGCATCTTGTGTTTATTCCAAAAAAGCACGTCCCGACAGGAAATTTGTTCGACCAATCGGATCGTTTGCGTGCGGGGGTTTGCACGATATGTTGTTGAGCTTTTCGGGAAGGTGCGTGCGGCTGCTCCTCTGTGACCTACAGTCACCCAGAGTTCCCTGCTCTGTGATCCACAGAGACATGTATGTGTGTATTCAGAGAGCTATCATTCTACCCTTCATCATCAGGGTTCACTCCTTCTTTCTGTCTCTACTTCGCTCTGTCGGTTTCTTACATTATCTTGTTTTCTCTATGGCCCTCTCTATATCTTTCTGTGTGTGTGTGTGTGTGTGTGTGTGTGTGTGTGTGTGTGTGTGTGTGTGTGTGTGTGTGTGTGTGAGAGAGAGAGAGACACACACGCACACACACAAACAGAGGTCTGTTTCTTGCAGAGCTGACTGGGCTTCGGTACCCAGCTGCTCACAGAGACGATATTAACTAAGATAGATTACCAGAGAGAAAGAGAGATGGAGACAGAGAGAGAGAGAGAGAGAGAGAGGGGGGGAGCAGTTAAATAAGCTAAAGAAAAGAAAGAATGAAAGAGAGTAGGAGCACGAGACAGAAATGGAAACGAGCAGACACAGACAGACATGAGGAAGAATGATAGACATCTGACTGTGATTTAAAGACTAAGTGGAAATCATGTTTTTGGTTTAACCCTTCACCTTGTCTGCACTGATGTAAGTGTGTGCTTCAGGCTTATAATTTGTAACCAGAGAGAGACAGAGCAGGAAAACACTCAGCCTGGTGTTAAATGACTGACTGCTTACTGATAGTATTAAACAGAGGGTTTAATAATACAGGTTTCTGTTGGAAATGACACAGGTATCAACTCGTAAAAAATGTGTTTCCCAGTGAGTCTGGCCCTGTTAAATGTTATATATCTCAAATGTCTTGTAAAGCTCACAAATGAACACGGGTCATTTGTTTTATCTGAACACAAACAGATTTATGGTTTTAGGGTGCTGACGATGCTCTTCGGTGTATTTGGGGGGGGGGGGGGCAATTGGTGGTTTTGGTGTACAGGCGTGATGATACCAAACCCTGGCAGGAAACTGTAGAAACCAGACCAGGAAAGTGTACACAGTGGCTCAAGTAATAGTTCCAACATGTTAAACATAGCTTATGAGGTGTTTATAGGTACATTTGTGAACTTTGGATAGTCAGGCTAGCTGTTCCTCTGCTTCTAGTCTTCATGCTTGAAGCGTTTACCAACTACTGTGTTAACAGTATCACGGCTCTTGTCAATCAGATGTATTTGTGTATGTGTCTTTTTAATATCGGTTAGCTTAGCTTAGCTCAGCTGAGCTAATTACATCCTGACTTCAGCTCCATACTTCCTCTATTTATTTCATTCTCACAAACACAACAAATATTTTACTAAAGTCAAATATTCATTTTATTTCAACCTAGTTTTTCTACTCTAACTTTGAATACATTATTTACATTTTTGTCATTCTTATTTTATCTTATTTTACTTTTTCAGATACATTTTTATCATTGTTTTTGTTTAATTTGACTTTTTTTTACCTTTCTTATTTTTACATTTTTATTATTCTTATTTTCTGTTTTTTTATTTACTTTTATTTCTTTTTACATTTTTATCTTTCTTATTTTCTCTCGTGCATTGGTCTTAACGTTTACTTTTTTCTTTGTAATTTTCTTTGTTTTTATTCCTTTTCTTTATGTTATCACTCTTATTATCAGCTTGTCAATCAACTGTGCAGCACTTAGAACTACATTAACCTGTGTGAAAGGTGCGATATTAATAAAGTTTGATTGATTGATTGCATAAAAATGTTTTCTGTCACCCCTCCTCACGGTTTTCTCTCTTTCTTTTCTTTCCCACTCAATCCTCTGTCCTCATGTGACTGAAAAAGCAAATGCTCAGATGTCATCAATTTCCACCATCGTAAGGATGAGAGAGAGGGAGAGAGAGAGAGAGAGAGAGAGAGAGAGAGAGAGAGAGAGAGAGAGAGAGAGAGAGAGAGAGGCAGGAAGAAGTCATTAATTACCAGGAAGTGCTGGCGAGGCAGCGGCGCACCTGTACGGCAGCTTCGCTCCAGCTGACACACACACACACACACACGCTAACACACACACGTATGCCGGCTAACACACGCACACGCTCCTGAGGGAGTGAGGCCCTGAGGCTGCTACCAGAAACAGTAAAACCAGCAGAGACCACGATGCAAACTGGACTCACGGAGCCAGAACAGCGTAACCGCACATCACACATCACACATCACACAGTATCCAGCAGCCACAACCACAACTTATCTTTGACTTTATGAAACGCCGACCACAATGATAAAGTAGAGAGAAAGAGTCCCTCACACTTCTGCACAACGTCTGTGAGTTCTTCAAATGGCTTGTTGTTGTTTCAATGATAGAAAACACACACATGTTCACACACAGTTCATCACTACATTTAAAACCTCATGAAAAAGTCTAACCACTGACTCTACACTGTATGTGATATGTTAGCATGTAGCTTTGTGTGTTTTTCTTTGTATTGTACTGTTTGTTATATGTTGTAATATAGACATCTTATGTGTCTAAACCTACCCAAACCTAATCCACAGAGGTAGTTTTAAAGGGTCAATACAAACTAAATATTCTGTTGTGTAGTTTAGTTGTTGGTATGAATGAATGAATGAATGAATGAATGAATGAATGAATGAATGAATGAATGAATAAATAATCCTTGTTTCCTGTCGGCCACTCTCCAATAAAAGCAAACATGTCCACAAAATAATATATATCAAAACAAAAGATGAATGTCCTTATATATTATATATTGTATATATTATATTGTGTTTTAGAGTTGGATACAATCTGTAATTTCTTCAAGCTGAAATGCACTAATATCATTTTTTAATTCAAATCTTTGCTAAATTTAAGTAGTATTTTGACATATTTGATTGGCTGATTTGTTTCAGTAAAAGCCTTTCCAAAATAAAATGACATGCAGGAACATACACATTTTCTTCTTACACACGTAAAAGATCACGGAACACTGGCAGAAAGACATTACCAGTGAGCCACTTCACTGATGGAGAGCTCATTTTTATTAAGTGATGAATTTGTTTCATGCCATCTGCTGGATGTGAGAGAATAAAGGAGCCTTTTTATTTAAAGGGACAAAAACTACACGTGTATACATGTTTGCTTCTTTACAGCAGTGGTTCCCTCATGATGACAGCTGAGAGAGAGAGAGTCAGTGTATCTTTAAGCTCTACATCTCTGTTCAAAGATAATCAGAAACTTTATAGATAGTAAACTTAATATTTTGAACCAGTAAAGCCAAATAAAGATTCAGTTCTCTTTAAAAAGGTACTCATCTGTCAGGGTTACAGGTTCAATTCCCTCTGGAGTGATGAAGGATATAAAAAACACTCAAAAGTATTTGCAAGTTATAACAGCCAATCACATTGGAGATATGGACCGATACAGCTGATTACGTTACGGCATCGAGGTTAAAGACTGAGACGGCCAATCGTGTCGCAGAACTGCTGTGACAACACAAATAGACAAAGAAGTGGCCAATCACATCAGTGCGCTGCGATCTCTGAAACACCTGCTGTGTGTGTGTGTGTGTGTGTGTGTGTGTGTGTGTGTGTGTGTGTGTGTGTGTGTGTGTGAAAAAAACCTCGGGGACAGAATCACAGCGCAGGCACACACACACACACACACGCACCCACACACACACACACGGTAGCACTCGAAGCAGCGAGGGATCGAGTCGCCAATGACAACTTCCTCCATCTTCTAACTGCACCACCCCTCCCTACCATACACACACACACACACACACACACTTCTCTCAAACACCAATCACACACACATACACACACAAAGCAGTTCAAAGCATTTCTCCTTAATTAGCGCTCAACGCTTGGCTTGACAAATAAATAGCGATCATTTAAGAACACTTAGAGAGGAATCAGACAGCACATTACACCTCACAATATCTGGCAGCTTCCTGCACGCAATTAGAAGCAGAGGAGGAGGAGGGGAGGAGGGTGAAGGATGAAGGATGAAGGAGAGAATGGGGAGGAAAGAGAGGCGGCAGTTCCGAGGGAGGAAGTAGAGAAAAGGTGGGAAGGATGGAAGTGAAGCTTTGGAGTAAAGAGGTGATGTAATGTGGGAATAAAAGGAGGTTAGGAGGGGGAAGAGGAGAACAAAGGTGAAGAATGGCAGAGGAAGAGAGGGGCTGGAAAAGAAAGGAGGAAGAGAGATGATGGTGGGGGGGATGATGGTGGGGGGTGGGGGTAGGAAGGAAGGATAAAAGTTGAGAGGAAGAGTTAATCAAGTAAGAGAAAGAAGGAGGGAAATAGGTTAAAAGTGAGAAGGGTGGAGAGGAAGAAGGTGAAAGAAGGAGGAAGGAAAGATGTGACAGACAAGAAGAAAGGAGGAAAGACGTATAGGAAGGGCAGGAGTAAAACAGAAGAGACAAGTAGAGGACAGGAGGTAATAAAAGGAGGGAAAGAGGAAAAAGAGGAGGGGGAGATTGTAAGAGGAAAGCAGAGATGAGTGGAAAGAAGCAGGGAGGAAAGGAAAAAAGGAAAAAGAAAGGAGATAGTTGAGGGAGGGGTGAAAAGAGGGAAACAGTGAAGAAAAAAAGGAGGGAGAGAGTAACAGAAAAGGGAAGAGATGAGTGAAGAGAGAGAGGGAAGGAAAAAAGTAGGGAATAAACAGAGGAGGGATGGAAGAGATTGAAGCAGTGACACCGGGAGGAAGACAAAGCGAAGGAGGGAATATAAAGACGGTGAGAAAGAGGCAAGGAGATAGAGAGAGAGAGAGAGAGAGAGAGAGAGAGAGAGAGAGAGAGAGAGAGAGAGAGAGAGAGAGAGAGAGAGAGAGAGAGAGAGAGAGAGAGAGAGAGAGAGAGAGACAGAGAGGAAGAATGGAAAGGGGGGAATAATCATGGAGGAAGAAATGGGAGGAGACAGGAAGAGAATGAATGATAGATGGGGAGACAGATTTATATTTAGAGATGAAAAGAGAGATGAAAAGAGAATGAAAAATAGGCTTCCCTGCAGAGCCATCTTGAACTGATGACTCCCATCATGCCTCAGTCCCAGCTGCCTTCACTTTGCAGTCGTTAGAAGCGGGAACAAACAGACAAGAGCGTAGATATAAAACTTACAGACTGGACACACTTCGATATAAAACACACGTTAAACCCACAGGATACGCTGAGGGGAAACAAGAAGCTGATGTAGGGCTCATCAGTGAGTCTGAGCTGCAGTTCCTCTAATCTCCACTAGGTGCTGCTGCAAGACGAACTAGTGAAAACAGAATGGAAGTGAATAGAAAAAACCAAGATGTTTTTCTAGAATACAAGTTACACTTCTTTCATGTGTCTAAATAAGTTAATATATTATCAAAATCTAAACTTTTTACGAACGTTGTTGCCATGGCGACACAACGAACTTTGACGTTTTACAATGAAACAAGTTGATGTAACTTTAACAGACACATTCCAATCTGCACAACATTTGTCATATCTGTTAAGAGTTATGGGCTGAACACATCTATGTCATAGTGCCACCTAGTGTACATAGTATACATAGTAAGGCAGCCTCATGTGAGTAACATAATCCGATTTACATGAAATGTATACAGTATGTTTTAAATATGCTATATAGTAAAACATGACGTATAATTAGTGGGTGTCCCCCAGCGCCACATAATGGGCACAGGACGTATTATTTAACTCCTTTCCGAATTGTAATTACATCTTGATGTTGATGTTAGTAAGTACAGTCACTCTGATATATCATAAAAGCGGACTGTTCTAACTGCTTCACTCCTCGCACTCAAATGAAAATGGTCTGTTTTCATGTGACTGACAAAGATAGCTGGGAAAGATCGCTGAACAACTACGACAAAACATTGTATGTGGCTAATACTGGAGTAGCTGAAATCACAAGCAGTTTACGTTAGTCAAATGTTAGGTGATCTATAGCTACATTATGTACTTTTTTAGTTGAAATTTGTCAAAATATATCTTAATGTGGAGGTGTTGCCATAGGTTTCAGTGACCCTGACTTCAAGTGTCACCATTCTAACCAGTCAGCGAAAGGCTAAATTCCCAGCTGTGAATCAATACGTGAACGCACTTCTGGCCTTTGCTCCGAGCTAGCATTAACTGCTGGATGATGTCGCTATAGATTACTCACAGGTTCCCAATACCTGCATTAGCTCAATCTAAGAGCAACGTTACTTCCAGTCACTGAGGAGAAATCAGTACATCTGGTGATTAAATGATTACGATTACTTAATTTCGTAAAGAGAAGCTATACAGAGAAAATATCGATATCTTAACTATGTTGACGAATCATTAGTTGGTTCATTAATTCATCATCATTAAGTCATCTTCATGTTTATAGAATGAATCAGTATATAATAATGACAAATGATAAAATGTTATATACTACCAGCTCCTTCTCAATATATATGTATGTGTATATATATATATATGTATGTGTATATATATATATATATAACTGAGTTGTGTCCATTTTAACCCTTGGGGTGGATGGAGCTCTGGAGAGATGAGGTGGTTTAAAGCTTTTAAGAACTTTAAGGCCATACATCAATGTTTCTGAACATTTCTTTCTCATTTATAAAGGCAGGCTTGTGGGATCCAGGATGTTGCTGTTTCATCTGTCACAGATAAGAATCCAGAGTCCTGCAGAACTAAGCTCTGATGAAGGAAATACACATGAAAAATATCAACTCCTTTTCCCACATCTCATGGATCCAGACTGGTTTACTCATATGAATGATATGAACGTGTACGTGTGTGTGTGTGTGTGTGTGTGTGTGTGTATGTGTGTGTGTGTGTGTGTGTGTGTGTGTGTGTGTGTGTGTGTGTGTGTGTATGGATGTGAGAATAAGTGTAAAGACACACAGATGTATCACTTGTGTGTGCATGCATCAGGGTGTGTATTTCATGCTTTTTGAATGCGTCTATAGTGATGTGTTTGTGTGTGTGTGTGTGTGTGTGTGTTTGTGTGTGTGTTTGTGTGTGTGTTAGACACATCACAGAGGGGAGAGGGTTAACTTCTCTGACAGAGACAGAGAGCAGCTCCATGGTTTGCCTCCCTGAAGCCTGACGAGAACTTTGATTTCATAATTTGACCCTTCTTACTCCTGCCGAAAATCCCAATTAAAAAAAAAAACACCAAACTAACACTTCAATTTTTATGTGGCACTACAGTTTCATACCAGTGTACTCTCACTCATGTAGGGGTACTGATTCATTTAGCAGTGTTTAAACTCCTTCTTGTTCAGGATGAGAAGGTTATTCATGGTTTAAAGATGGTCACTTCTGGCTCTAAAACCTCACTGTGGCTATGTCAGAAACCTCGTAGTCTCTGAGTGACATCAACTCAGAGTTCAGATGAGAATAATGAGCTAATGTTCCAGCCACCCATGATCTAAATTTACAACTTTAACTTTAATGTTTAATGAAATGATTAATTTCGCTGAGATAACCAAAACTCTGTAATTAAAAACACTGATGTGTCTCAAAAGCTTTAAAACTACAGGAAGCCAGTAGCTCCATCAAGTCATAGTGACACCGGGTGGTCCTGACACTCAGAGAGTATATAATGGATAACACACACATGCAGACACACACACACACACATACATATTAACTGTCAGCTGTCATAGCTGATGTATCAGTATGACTAAATTGAAAACACACAGTGTACATAGTGTGTGTGTGTGTGTTTGTGATCGATAGTAAAATGAAATGAAAATGTGGATCTATGAGGCCGGCAGATGAGACTAAACGATGGCTGAAGGTCTCCTGAGAGCAACAAACAGCTGGATCAGCATGTGTGTGAGTGTGTGTGTGTGTGTGTGTGTGTGTGTGTGTGTGTGTGTGTGTGTGTGTGAGAGTGTGTGTGTGTGTGTGTGTGTGTGTGTGTGTGTGTGTGTGTGTGTGTGTGTGTGTGTGTGTGTGTGTGTGTGTGTGTGTGTGTGTTCAGAGCTGGAGAGCAGCTGTGAGAGGAACATCTCACCACACACAAAGAAGAACAGGATGGGTGGATGTAAGAGGAGAGAAGAGTAATTTATGACAGATACATAGATAGATGCAGTTTAGAACTGACACACACACACACACTCTCGGTCACCAGATTACACTGTGGAGCCCACGCACAGGAACTGTTGGCCTTCCAATCACACACACGCAGACACACAGACACACACACACACACACACACACACACACACACACACACACACACACACACACACACACACACACACACACACACACACACACACACACACACACACACACACACACACACACACACACACACACACACACACACACACACACACAGTAACGCCTAGCTTTCACACTGTCACATTCCAGAGATCTATGGAAATATCACATCTTGATGAAGAGAGGCAGCAAAGCAACAAGTATCAGATAAAAATACTACATTTAAAAATAACACATTTATTGTAAATTAACATTTTGTACTAAACCAGGACTGTAGATTTTGTCCTGAGGCACATTAGATGTTGTGGCCACGCATGGAATAACAAACCCCTGAAATAACATGCTTTTCTTCTCTACCACTACACAATATTTCAGCTCAGTTTTGCAGAGATGATCATACACACCTGTATAACCACTCAGACATATAATAGGCTGATAAGAGGACATACTGAAAAGCAGAGCATCAAAGGACTCATTGGGGGGGTGTTTTTTACACCTCAAAGAAAAATACCTATTTTTTTTATAAATATATATGGAAAGAAGCAAAGAAAAAAAAGCAGCAAATGAGGAGACAGAGACAGCAGAGCTAAGCTTCAGTAACAGGAGGACTCTATCTCTCTCTCTCTTTCTCTCTCTCTCTCCACAGTCTCTTGACCTGTCAGAGAGGTGCAGAGGTCAGAGGTCAGCGTGTGTGGAGAGCCCTCAGAGTGGTTAAAAAGGACTGGTTCAGCTTGTTGAGGACTGCTGAGGAGCACCTGCTACAGTTAAAGCGGGTGATGGAAAGTCAACACAGCACACAGCTAATAGTGAGTGAAGCTGCACAGCTTTAATTACTAACACTGTACTATATATACCCGCATATTCTATAAAAGCATAAATTGATGGATATATGTATGTGCTTGTGTGTGTGCTTGCCGGAGAGTGAATGTTAGATTGTGGGATGCCATATCTACATATATGTGCTTTAATATAAGTGTGTGTATGTGTGTGTGCGTGTTTTTTAATAGGTAAATGCAGCTTCTAAGCTCCTCTGAAACCTCGCACAGCTTCAAAACGGAGCCTTCAGCACTTTTTACTGACAGATGTGTGAGTGTGTGTGTGTGTGTGTGTGTGTGAAGGGTTAAAGGCTTTTTTTTTCATGTCGCATTCCACCAGAAGCTCACATCCAGACTGCTGCTGCCTCAGCTGTAGCTGCCGGCCGACGACTAACCTACTGATCTGTGAGGCGATAACTGGATGACAGGCGCGCTTTGGTGTGGCTGAGAGTCCGTGTGTGTGTGTGTGCGTGTGTGTGTGTGTGTGTGTGTTTGTGCATGGCTGGCACAGTGGCTCTGGCTTGAGTGAACCACAGAGAGTAGGGAAAATTGAGAAGAGGAGGAAAAAATGTGGAAAAACAGCAAGATGAGAAGATATAAAGGATGTGTGTGTGTGTGTGTGTGTGTGTGTGTGTGTGTGTGTGGGGGGGGGGGGGGGGCAGTAAAAGAGGGCAACAAGTCCTCAAAATGAAACATCAAAATACGTCATTTGTAAATATTTTTTTTTGATCTGATGACAGTATCAGCAGGACGTCGTCTGTGCCTTCTATAAATGTCACATACCAGACAAATACATCAGTTTTATGATCTCACATTTGGTTAGGTGAAGCTACAAACACACGCATGTGCTAAAGTTTAGGGAAATATCATCATTTGGGTTAAAATAAGGTTACGAAAACATTGGTTTGAGTTAAAATGACCACTCTGTGTCTCTATAATAACATCACCTGACTTCCTCTTTTGCACCCGATGGACTACAGTTATAATTCCTATAGGTGCTAGAGGGCTTTCTCATCGTAGTGTAAGTCTTTGCATTTGTCTCAAAGATAATGGTAGTGAGTGCAAGAGAGAGAGAGAGAGAGAGAATGAAGGGGGAGGATCATCTTCTCCCATCCCTTCATCCAGATGATGTGGCTTTTTCTGCTTATGTAGACAAAATGTCCCTTAAGATAGCTTTAGAGAGCAGCCGTAGAGAGGCCACACAGTATGTTGTGGGTATGTGTGTGCGCGCATGCATGTGTGTGTGGTCTAGATATTCCTCATGTTGTGGGAACGTAATTCTGTTTATAGAGTCATGTTGTAGGGACTCGCCTTCCTGTCCTATGGGGACAAAAAGCAAGTCCCCTTAATGTTAATATTTACTTTTAGGGTGAAGACGGGGTTTGAAGTTAAGGTTAGTTTAAGGTAAGATAAGGTTAGAGTAAGGTTTAGGGTAAGGCAAGTAGTGTTTATGGTTAAGGTTAAGGTAAAGTCTCAAGGAAATGAATGTAAGTCAATGTAATGTCTTCTAAAGTGATGGGAACATGATTGTGTGTGTGTGTGTGTGTGTGTGTGTGTGTGTGTGTGTGTGTGTGTGTGTGTGTGTGTGTGTGTGTGTGTGTGTGTGTGTACTGTACATTATAAGACCCATGATGGTGTTTCACTGTGGTTATGGGAGCTCCGGTGATACTCTCAGCAGCACTGAAGCCACAGAAATGTCCATAATAACGAGGCGAGAACAAACAACATACTGATAATTACACTTGATAATAGTGAACTAATGAATGAGGTTTGTACTGAAGGTGGTGTTCGAGGAAAGAACACCACCCTCATCTTCTGTGGAGCAGAAATTAGAGCAGTGCATTTCCAAAAAAAGTTGCTAAAGTTTGGTTGAAGACATGTCGTAGTTCAACATTTTAGGAAATGGGCTCATTTGTTTCCTTTCTGTCATTGAAGTGGGTTGTCCAATATAAAACTCATACCTGTGTGTTAAAGACGCAGCCCAGAAGTTTATCATTGAACTGCCATAAAGTTATTACAAGACTTACAAGAGACAGATTTTTTTTTAAATAATGGTCAAAAGGGGAGGGCAAAGACTAAGATATCCTGACTTGGCCTTCCTAGTGTGTGTCAAACTCTAAAAACACTGGATCCTACATTTCCCATAATGCAACAATCATTTGACTCCTGCTTGGTAAATGCGCATCTTTCAAACTCTGCTAAACTCAAACTCTTTCTGTTAAAAATGTAAAGTCTCAAACTCAGTCATGTCAGAGACGATGACATCATTAGGATTATTTTCAGACTTTGTTAAACACTAACACAACTATTTTCAAAGGCTGAGTTGCTCTCAAGTAAAATGTGTAAGTGTCAGGATCAGGACATGGTTAGCCTAGCTTAGCATAAAGACTGGAAGCGGCGGGAAACAGATTGTATGTCATTTGTTTTTTGGTTTTAGGGGGAGTTGCGTGCCAGAATGATTTCTTTACAAACAGCAGTTTATCCATCTGCCCAGTACGTCTTTGCAGCATCTCCACAGGTTGCAAGTTAACCTCACTGTGACAACAAGTGACTTCATCCAGCTGTTGTTTGCCAAGAAATAGTTCTTAAGTGTAACTCCCATTTTTTTTATTGGTTGAACTATTCCTTTATTAGCTTTTAGTTATTAGGGCAACAGACACTACTTAGAAAAGGTGTTGGTCACGGTTAAAAGAAAGTAATGTTGATAACTGATAGGTGATAGGATGTCAACAGCAATCTATGCTGTTAAAGATGGACGATAAGATCATGTGATATAATAAAAAATATGAGCTACCACTAAATGAACCCTGAGGTGATACCGTTTGCTCAACTGCTGCTCCAAGGTCAAGAATGAATCTTTGAAACTTGACATTATGAACAAACATGAAGAAGAAGTCCTGAAATTACTCAGATAAAATGGAAATTTAACATTTACATGACAAATAAGCACTTCAGTCTGCTGATGAAGAGCATTATGATATGATTAAAATAGAACAGCTATTAAATGGACCTTTTGCTTGCTACATTTATCGTGCTACAAACACTATAGGTGAACAAAAATTAAAGTAAAGATACACAACAACTACATTAAAAGATGTATAATTTTAAATAAATATAATTTCAAGTTATTTACAGCAAATGTGAAAAATCATCCATAATGTCACCTGTAATCAAACAACATATTCTGTCCCCTGGTGCTGTGAATATATTCATGCCACCTTCAGCCAGCAGACGATGGTTTTTGGAGGGTGTTTGGATGTTTTTAGGGTAGCCGGCTGTTGGGGGGTTGGGCTCATACCTTGGCAGGAGGCCATGTTTCCCAGCCCCCACCATTCGTTTACAGCTAGGAGAGAATCACTATGACCCTGTTAGCTTCCAATGCAGGCAGTGCAATTGATGCAACCCATCAGTAGTAAGAAAGAGAAGCTCTTTTGTGTGGAAAATAAACACTGAAGTGTATTTTTCTCCTGGACAGACATTAGACCATTAGACACCAATGGATTGCCCATCTATCCATTGTCTAAACTGATTTAGCCCTTCAGCTAACTTGAATGAGAATAAAACAATTCAACTGTGCAGCTCTTCTAGAGTTTCCAAATGTCATCTTACCAAATGGATCAAATCCTGATAGTCATTTCACAGGGGTTGTGACGTTAAACAAAATGTTTCCACCCTTCCCTTTCCTATGATTGTATGCGGGACGCAGATTTTTTGGTGGCTTTCCATTAAGTAGAATCCAGCAGCCTATTCCTCTTACTTTACAGGTTTGCATTCTCATTGGGTTTTTAGGGTTGCGTTATTTTTAGTTTTCACACTACTACAAACAACTTGACCACATAAAAACACTGTATCTTCAATGAATGGAGGTACAAGTGCAGGATGAAAAATTACTTTATTCTCCTTCATCATTGAAGCTACCTAACACTACTTCAGTCGAGTTAGCGTGTTTGGCTTATCTCTTGATGTGTGCCTTACTATACATTCAAGTGCCAGAACAAAGTAAAAACAATCAACAGGAATAAACTCAGGTTTACACCACGAGGCACTAAAACGTCCCACTGACATCATTCCTAGTGTAATAATGTAAGACAATTTGAACCTTAAACTTGCACTTGATACAATCCTAAAAATAATGACGAATGAAGTTCTTCTAAACAGTTCTTGCACCACATTAAAAACTGCATCAAACTTGATTAAAGCCAATCTAAAATCAGTGATGGATCATCTTGATGATGTGATGGTAAAACTCCCCAATCAAATCACCAAAAACTAAAGGCATGGCTTTAGGTATGGCAATATCGGTCAGTCCATCACTACAGTCCAGACTGACATATCTTGACGATGAATGGATCTAGACTCTGCCCATGATATTTTTATATAGGTGAGCTTTTGTGCCCAATGACAGTTGGAAAAACTATCAAGCCAGAGATCTTTGTAGATGAGCTACGATTGAATAATACAGTGAACTGAAATGGCAATCCAGTCTGAACATCAGTCTGAATGTTTTGGAGCTCAGCTGGATGAAATTTGCAGATTTGTGGTTTTTTATTGATTGAACACAACAGCAAAAACTCTGTAAATTTAAAACTGTCACGCTGTAAAACAAAAAACTGAAGCCAAAGCGCGGAATCAAAAACCTAAATTATCTCAAATCTCCAATGGTACAAATCTATTTGCTTTGGTCAGAGAATTGAGGAATAAACGGAGGTCATTGGAAATCTGCCTGCTGTTAGCATTTGAGCTCATCCTCCCCTCTAAGTGTTTTTTTTCCCTTCTTTTATTACAAGGACAGAATTTTCACTAACAGCCGAGGATGAAGCCAGAGGATATTGGACTTCAGCCCAGCATGTAAATTTATCTGCCATTTCCAAACAATTTCCATCAGGAGCCATTCAGACTGTGTAGCAGGATAATTTGACAGCAGCCCAGTAGGAAAATGGCCAGTGAGGCAGTAACGTTTGATTTATTTCATATTTTTGTCCTCTAAAGTTTTGCTATAGCCTCGTACAAAGGCCACAGCTGGATATCAGAGGGGGTTATAAATAAAGGATTGGCGAGTGTGTGATAAATGAAGGGATGGATGGACGGGTTGATGGATCAGAGAGCGATCCAGTCAACAAATGAGCTGACAGATGAACAAATGAATGCAGTGTATGGATGAATAGTGAACTAATGAGTGATCAGATGGATAGATGGGTGGATTTTTCGGCGAGCGATGAAAACAACAAATGGACGACGACAAATGGACGAAAGCGACAAATGGACTGATGAGTGAACAAATGAGGGATGGATGTGTGAATGAATGAGTGTTTAGATGAGGTGATGGATAAATGACAAACAGAACTTTGCAAGTGAATAAATGAACAAACAACCAAACGCAATGGATGGATGCCTTAGTGAAAGAATGAGTGATGGTCAGATGGATGGATGGTTAAGCAGAGTAAATGAGTAAATTAACTAACTTCCCAATGGATGTATGTGTGAATAATTAATAGAAAGAATGAATGAATGAATGAAAGAAGGAGTAAATGAAAGAATGATCAGATGGACCAATAGATGGATGCTTGA
This sequence comes from Scomber scombrus, assembly GCF_963691925.1. NCBI lineage: Eukaryota > Metazoa > Chordata > Actinopteri > Scombriformes > Scombridae > Scomber > Scomber scombrus. The sequence continues at coordinate 25,197,201 of NC_084984.1, forward strand.
ACCCTGCAACTATATGACAATCTACCTAATGGATATATGGGATATACCTAATGGAATGAATGGACAAATAAATAGATGAATGAATGAATGAATGGATAGATCGTTAAAAATAAAAGCTACTTAATGAATGAACGACTGATTGAAGGAATGAATCATTATATGGTTCCAATGAATGGATGGTTAAACATGGTCAATGAAAAAAAATAAACTTCTGAATGGATATATGAGTGATTACCTGAATGAATGAATGAATGAATGAATTCCAATTCATGAATTTCCAACTGAATCAATGAAGGAGTGGTCAGATGGAGCAGTGGATGGATGGTTGAATATTGCAACTATGAAACTAACTATCTAATGGATGTATAGGTAAAGGAACGAATTGATGAATCAATGAAATGCCTAATGAATGAATGTATGCATGAATGATTAGCAGGACTAATGGATGAATGGTTCAACATAGTTAGTTAATAATGAATGAATAAATGAATGAATGAACAGCCAGGTCGACCACTAGATAATGGGTAGATTGGTGAATACACTAGTAAATAAAAAAATCACCTACTAAATGAATAGGTGAATGAATGAATGAATGAATGCATTAATTAATGAATAGTCAGGTGGACCACTGGATAATTGACGTATTGGTGAATACACCAATAAATAGAAAAAATCCCCTACTGAATGAATGAATGAATGAATGAATGAATGAAGAGATGAGTGGTCACATGAATAAATGAACAAAGAAATAAATGTATACTGACACTGATGAGTGTGTGGACAAAAAACAGAGGAACAAATGAATGAATGAATGGATGAAATCAAACATTCATTTTGAGTACCACAAGAAAAGAATAATTAGTAAATGAACAAACTAAGTGTGTTTGAATGAATGACCACATGACTAAAGAATTCCCACAATGCTGAGTGAGTAAAACAAATGAAGATATGAACTCTGAGCCTGAGAGGTTATTTTAAACAAACTCATATCTGACCTGCAGCTACCGTTTCACCAGTAAAAAAACATCTGTATGAAAATTGCTCCAGTAGAACTGTCACACTTGGCGTGAAGGCAGATATGACCAGCATGTACCCTCTCTCTTTGTGTGTGTGTGTGTGTCTTTGTTGTGAAGGTAGTCATGGCCACATCATGTCCTCAGGACACAAAGAAAAACATCTACACCAAAAAGCATCAAGGTCTTTATGCTCTTAAAGTCTGAAAAACTATTAAGAGTCCTTCAAATATCACATTGGGATTCTTGCTTTTTCCTTCACTGTACTGTCAGTATTCTCTTCATTCACACGGCTTGACGGCAACAGCTGCCCAGTTACCCCGGGCAACCACATTTGGACCACCGTCAATCGTTTGGTTTGGTTTGATCACCCCTGTTGGCGACCACTTCTGCTGTTATTAGACAGATCCTCTGTATCACTCACTGGTGTTCACGTCCAAGCTTCAGTTAAAACCAAAAGGACATTACATGGAAGATATCTGTAGAATCTAGCAGTTTCAAATATGTTATCTCATTTTGTCATCAAAGTCAAAGATAATTAATGTCATTAATAAACATGTTGGAAATCTGAATCTGAGCATAAGTGTGTTTGTACATTCTCTACATACAGCTGTAAACTTCCTGTAAACATCCTCTCTGCTCTGAGCTGAGACGGATCAGACGCTCACTCTTCTCTCCGAGCGCTCGTCTTATGCTGAAATTACACCCAATCATTTTGTCTTTTGAGATGGTCAACGTATCAGATTAGGCGTAAAATAGAGCCATACATTTTTGCAGAGACTTGGCTGAGACAAGTTGGGCCCCGGTGAATTGGACCACTCCACCTTTCTCCTCTGGTGTGATTTGTGAGCAGTGTTGGAGGTGCTTCTCAAATCTTTCACTGAGGTAAAAGTTACAATACAGCAATATAAAAATACTCCTTTACAAGTATGTAATATTATCTCGTAATTCAGTAAAAACTACAACTCTGAGTATTATACTATTATACTGTATATTATACTATTGGATTATTACTACTGAAGCATAATGTGTACTGTATGTAGCATTTTAGTGTTGTAGTTGGAACTGTAAATTTGAGCTACACTGAATAGTATTAGTGTTTAGCAGCTTCAGAATTGACAGTTTGCTTGAATGTTAAGTTGCTGCTGTACTTGATGTATTGCCAGAGAAGTGATGTTAAGAGTTGCCTGTACTTGAGCATCTATTCTCCTCCATGGGAGTCAGGTAACTTGCTAAAAATAATGCTAAAAAACAGAAATGCATTAACTATATTGAAGGACATATTAAGTTAATCGAGCTTATTTAAAAATGTTTATTTAAATTAGAAAACAAAACAAATTGTTTTAATTAAGTTGCGTGACCTTTGACCTCTGTGCTACAAAACCTGTCTATTATTTTTTTAAAGGGTTGCAAGTCATTATTTTAAATTGGTAGTTTATATAACTTCTTCTGTGTCAACCAAGACTATTAAAGTGTTACTTTATACATGTGACACAGTTCCATTGCAGCTATGAAAGGTGTAGTGATTTGTATGATATGTAATATGTGAATTACTGAGAAATTCAATAATTTGATCTAATTCCCCGCAGTGATCAATCACATTTCATCTGATCACAATCTCCTTCTGCAAAGGGGAAATAAAATGTCTTCATATATTCATCATAATCCATGTGACTTTGACTTTCACAAGCAAGGAAATGTACTTCTTTGATAAGCTTTAATTAATAGATGTAAGAAATCCATAAGATCAGGCTCGTGGAACAGCCTGTGTTCAAAATGTGTTTTTTTGTTTTTTTTTTAATTTCAAAAAACCAAAAGGTGCTTGTCAAATTACAGCGAGCACATATTTTCCTAATTATTGGTGTGCATCTTGTCATTGATGCATATGGTCTATGAGAAGTGAACGGGGAAAACTGCGGTGCACATTCAAACCGAAAGTCCTCACAACACCTGGCGCCACCACTGCAGATAAATATCTCTTTTAAAAACAGTAATCCTTAAAGTTAAAATTGATCATTATTTGTTCTGTGAAGTTGAGAATAAGTGAAGTTAGGCAAAGATAAAAATAAAAAAAAAACATACGACAGCTGTTGTTTTCAGTTGTCATGAGGATGATTGACACATAAGAATCTGTGAGTGAACTTTAAATAAATGATTATGCTAGATGATAAAACAACTAAAATCACCTGTTGGCGCTGCTACCTTTAAAGACACAATATGATACATAAACAGTACAATCATATCTGCAGGTAACTACATCTGCATCCAAGGCAAAGAGCCTTAAAAGCTGCATTAATCAACATTTTATGTATTAAAAATGGAGGAAATTACAGATTAAATGTCTTGAGATGAACCTACATAGAGTTTTCACCAACTCTGCAGCTTTACTGAGCTTTTAGCCTCTTTGAGGTTGGTTTTCCAGCCTGTATACTATATAAACCAATAGTACCATACAATACCTGCCTAGCTCCAAACTGCAAACCGTTTTAATGAAGCACTGCAATAGCAAAAAGTTATAAGCCACATGCTAAATGCTACTCTATAAATGTTTAACAAAAGCAGCACCTTTGAGCACTTTTTAGTTCTGTCCTTGGTGCTTTATCTTTGGTTTACACCCAGATATTTGTCGTCTACAGGATGTGAGCGTTCTTGCCTTGCTAAAGTTCAGCAGGCTGTGTGCTCAGTCACATGAACCCATTTTCCTGCCGTCCGCTTCTACGCAACTGTTCACAGTCATTAAAAGGTCCATGGCCGGGGGATGAAGAGTCAAGTGTTTAAATCCCTCGTCTCCGGGACTGAACATCCTCTACGGCTGACCTCAGAACAAACCCCGGGCAGAGTTTTCTGTCCTCTGTCGCCCTCGGTGCATTCACTGCTCGGATGTAAAGTAAGTACTAAAGCGGAGCGAAACATCCGCTCTGATTTAACAGAGAGAGAGAGAGAGAGAGAGAGAAAAAAAAAGATATTTTAAAGTGAGACTGACCTGGTGGCAGTGTGGGTTGGACTCTCTGCCGTACGAGTATGAACTCCTCTCTGATTTCCCTGCAGGAGGACGAAAGAGAAAAGAAAGGGAATATTTAGTATGAACAGAGAACAACCAACAAAGCACACACACACACACACACACACACACACACACACACACACACACACACACACACACACACACACACACACACACACACACACACACACACACACACACACACACACACACACACACACACACACACACACACAATACAGTATGATTATTCATTCATACATTCATTCATTTATTCTTCACCAACATTACTTTCCAAACTGTGTGTATGTGTGTATGTGTGTGTGTCATTCTCTCTTTTAGTCACTTCTTTACAGTCTTAGTCAGCACTTTAAATACATTAAAATGCATGAAATGTCAAAATTAGATTGATTACTGATTCCTAAATTGACCAATTGACTCAATAAGGACACATATGCCCACTCACTCAATGTAAGATGCACTAGTGCTACAATGATTTTACAATGGATACACAAATCAAGCAGTTTATTAAGAACGCAACAGCTCTGCCATTATACATGTTCAGTTTTTGTTAACATGGTGATCATTTTTACTTTATGTTTATTATTGAGTTGGTGGAGGGTGGTTGTGATGTGACATGTGTTCCCCTGGGGTCAGAATATTTCCCTGGAACATTAAAAGTAGATTTCTGTGATAAAGTTACTCATTGACAATTTGTTGAGGAAATGCAAGTGAAAGATGTTCAGTAGAAAACAGCCAAAGCCAGTTTTTCCTGATCAGAGTCTTCAGAGTGTGTGTGTATGTGTTTTCTATGTTTACTGCTTGCGGATCTCCCAGTAGCTTACTTTGAATGTAGCTTACAACAAAACAGACATCTGCTGTGCCTGCGATGCATAGATCTATATACAAGGAAGAAAAAAAGTCTTTATGCTAGAAAAACCAGCTTTGAAAACCAAAATAGCACTTTCATTCTCCACATTCTTTTTAGGTGTGTTTAGATTGTAGATTGAGTCCTTTTTGCATGAAGAGACAAAACAAACCCAATAGGAGACAAGATCTACAGTCTTCGGGTGGCATTTAGAAAACACCTACAAGAGAATAAAAGGAAATCCTTCTCAGCAGGCTGCTGATGTTATAAAACCATTGAGTTTGTCATGTTTTAGAGCAGAACATCATTCTACAGATTCAACCTGGATTAGACACATTCAAATCATCCCAATGCAACTCAATACAATGCAACTTTATTTATCCTTGTAAGGTGAATGGATCAACAGATACTCACACAACAAATCAACAAGATCACGTAACATATAACAATGAAAGGCTGAGAAAGTATGAGAAAAAAATGTAGATATGGTAAAAAATGATATTAATATCTAAGGGAAAAGGACAAAACTCAGACAAAAGAAGAAACTAGTTGTTCTTAAGGTTAGCTGTACAGTCCATAGCATTGTTCTGCTCTCTCCTTTTCTTCCATTGGACAATTGTTGGTCCATGGAGACTCAATAGTTTAGGTGCTAGGCAACCATCTCCATGGAAAAACCACCTAGACCCTCTGCGATGACCTGTAGTTATCACAGTGGACAGGTACCATTGTAGACTTTTTTTGGTTCCATTGGGGACCAAATAGTCCAGACACTACAATAAAATAGTCAACAATAAATATTAGTGTGCTGAAGTAAATGAGGAGTAATTTCAGACAAGGCTCAAACACTTTCATAGGCACTACCAACTACTCCAACATCGGAGCAAAGATGTAGAAACCATGTATGAACGCAATAGAAACTACCTGGAACACCCTAGAACCCTCCAGCAGCTAACACCAACACCATGAAAACCACCTTAAATAGAACCAGTCACATAGTTTGTTTAAAATAACTTATGGTTACATACAATTTAATGGCAGGGGCAAGGAACAACTGAAGTATACTCTCAACTAAAGAGAAAAAGGTCTTGTTGTGTACGGAGTTGACATTCAACAAGAAAGAATGGATAAGGGTTCTGGTTTTTCACTGTGTGTGAGTGTGTGCATGTGTAATTCGTCCCTCAGTCTCAGTCACGCTCACTGATTTGTAACATTGCCCACGATGGCCAACAGAGCAACTAAATCGTGTCATATGGTCACAGCGGCAGACCCTAACCTAGCGACACTTTAGCAACCTACCCAGAGTCTTCCGAAGGCGTCTTAGATCCTTCGCAGCCTCACAGAAACCATCTAGCAATTCCCTGATGCCGAATTATGCTTCATGGATTTCCAGCTGTATTTTTGGCATTAAGTTGTGACATTAACTTTTTGTTTTTTGTTTGTGCACCTGCAGCATTCGTGGTGAGTATTAGATTATTTACGAAATCATCTCCGTACAGAAATGAATTGACCGATGTGACTCATATAGTCATCACAGTGACCCTGACCATTGTTTCTGTTTTTTGAGAGGGTGGGCAGAAATTCAAACTTTCTCCTCAGACCCCCCGATACTGCTGTAGCATAATATAAGCTTCAACCTCCAACCTATCAATGCCCTGATATGTAATTCTTAGTGGTGCTTTTATGGTACCATAACTAAAAATGATTTCTTGACTCTTTACACCCTCTTTACACCTTTTTGTCATTTTCCCCACATATGTGAACTGTGGTTTTGTATCATTTTGTCCTTTTTGAGGTTCTGTCCTTTACAGTTTACAGGTTCCTTAAGCTTTACCCTTACACCTGACACACACTTTGTGGATATGAGGATAAAAAAGGCTCACCTCACCACCCCGAATCTATTTTAGAACATCTTGGGTCAGACGTTCGTTTGAATGAAATCAGACACTGGAACTCTTTAAATGCGGGCCAAGGTTTGATCAGTACATGAACGGGGAGGTGAAGCTTCTTTGGCAGGTAACCGACCATCATTTTAATACACGAACCGAGCGCGAGCGGCTGGGGATTGAGAAAAAAAAAAAGGCGTCTGATGAATTTCGAAAATGCACCGACCGCAGCGGCGTGTAGACAACAAAGCTAATTTCCTCTCCAGCTTCTGAACAGGCTTTCCTCTTCTCTGAGCTGCGGGGACCACTTTCGAGCCTATTTTTACCACACAGACCTTCTTTTTTGGATAAAACCTTTAAATCTTCAGCCAGTCTAAATATCAAACCACGGTTAGTGTGTAATTACATTCTGCGGTCGGTGCAGCCGTACGAGATGAAATGGAGGGGTTTTATAGCGAGCGTGTGTGGAGGAAAATAAAGCGTGTACGTGGTGAAGAGTTTGAATCAGGCGTGTATAGACCAGCGCTGAATACACGCCAACGTGGTAGTCGATGCAGAAGAGGTTGATAATTACAGGCGTACAGAATGGGAATGTGGTCGACTGTGTGTGTGTGTGTGTGTGTGTGCGTGCGTGTTTTTGTGTGTGACCGATACAGCGGCCTCGGCTTCAGCTACGACTGATGCCAGCTGGACCGGTTTGGCACGTATACAAAGACTCCCACACACACACACACACACACACCACAGCACACAACACACACACACACACACACACAAAGTACTGAAAAATCACTGGCACAGATGCACACACCAACACACACACACACACACACACACACACACACACACACACACACACACACACACACACACACACACACACACACACACACACACACACACACACGTGTAAATGCGTACAGTATGCACAGATAGCCCCATATAGACACACAGACACACAAATGTAAATGTACTTTTGCACGGTACTGAAATATATCCACACACAGAAGGAAGCGCGTTTAAAAATACTAGTTCAGGACCACACACACACACACACACACACAGTTAGACTTAAATTTGACATCACACACACACACCTTAAAATACCAGATATTGCATAAAATTAAATTAAAGTGTTAGAGAAAAAAACATTATATTCAATATGAATTATTTTATAATTTTTTCAAAATGAATGATTCTATAATTCTAAAGGTTTTACTTAAAGATGAATGAATATATATAACAGAAGTTATTTTACAGGATTTATCCATAAACTAAATATGAGGAAAAAAAGCATGCAGTGCATTCTTGTTTTTTCCCCCTCTAAAAGATTCACAGGTTAATTCATTCATTTTTTTATTATATTGTATCTCCTATTCAGTACTGACAAAAGAACTTTATTATAGCCCTCACATGCACAGCACTGAATCCACTCCTCACATTATTTCTGTCTGGTTGCAGATACAAGACCTTATAATGGAGGAGGGGGGGCCGGCTTTGGCAGGAGTTTGGTCCCTTCTGCCACAGCAGCCCTGAATAAAAATACCCCGTTGAGCCCTGTGTGTATGTATAGATGCAGATATCTGTACGTCAGTGTGTGTGTACATGTGTGTGTGTGTGAGGATATGTGAATACGCAAGTGTACGTAAGTATATATACTGTACTGTAATAATGTCATTTCTACATATTTCTTTAAAAAAAAAATTCATTTACTTTTTTATTGGCAGCCATCACAGCAGCTGCTGCTTTAAAAACAAAAGTGAGTAACCTATATGTATAACCGTCTCCACTCTTCATATAAATTATAAAATATACGCCCAAAAATACACAAGAAACATTTAGACAATATAATAATATTTCATATTCTGTCAATATTCTATTATTTTATATTTAACTAAATAATTGGGCCTATTGACGTCACATTTTCAGCCTTCCATCAATTATCCAATTCACCAACACTGTGTGATGTGTCATAACAGTTTATCTATATATACACAGGTGTGCTAACACCTTCAAAAAAATGGTCAGGTCCATGTAGTATTAAAGAGGAACAGGGAAGAAGACAGCAGTGTGTGCATCTTTCTGTCTTTTAGTGCAGACATTGTGAATAGAAATAGAATAGAAATAAGTCATGTGACTTTATTGCAATATTGTGATTATGTTTAGTACTGTATGCAAAGTCTGTGTATTTTATTTTAATTTATGGAATACAGCTAATCAATCAAACAATGAATAAGCACCTGCAAGGAATTTATGAATGTGTGTCTCTCTCTCTCTCTCTCTCTCTCTCTCTCTGTCTGTGTGTGTGTGTTTGTAAAGAAACAAGACAAAATAGCTAAAATGTGGCTTGTTAGAATTTAAAAAATATAAAAATATATAATAATATCAATGCAAAATGTTTCTGTATAATTGTGAAAAAAAAGTTTGTTCACAACTTCATTTTCTACCAAAATAAAGCAGTTTTAAATCCTTGAGAATTTACACTGCTTTTGTAAATTGAAGGATTTCTTTCAATTAAAAATCATGAAAATAAACCGTGTCACTACGCCCTGTTTATCATGGGATTTGGATTATGCTGGTCATAATTCTCTTAGTTACACACAAGTGAAGATATCAATGACCCCCAATACATAACCTACTAGAGTCTGAACTGAGGATCTAACAACTGTACAACAACAGTTCTTTACTTCTGTCCAAACACGATGTGACCTTTTCACCTCCACCCTCTCAGCAGGCCGAGCTCATACTGCTCACACAAACAAAAAAATCCCTGGTGTTTTAATTTGGACGTAAAAGACAGAGCAGCATTAAAAAAAAAAAATAAAAAAAAAAGGAAAGAAAAAAAAACCCTGTGGTGAATGGTGAATGGAGACACATGCGCACACACACACACACACACACACACACACACACACACACACACACACACACACACACACACACACACACACACACACACACACACACACACACACACACACACACACACACACACACACAGAAACCAACAGGGAAGCTTCCAATTTCACTGCCTTCAACCACAAAGTGCATTACTTGATAAAAAAGGAGAATTTAAAAATAAAGAAAAGACATCACAGCACCAAATATGTTTCAATAAAAAGCATTAAATCCTTTTTTTAAATTATTATTTCTTTAAAAGAGGCCTCTGACAAATAATGGGTATTTAATTTTTTCTCAATTGTGGCCACAATTTTTTTTATTTTACTTTGCCACAGGATCTTCTGTGATCTACCTTTAGAGATTAAGGGAAACATATACTACTAAATAAAAAAACTCATACAAGTATAAAATCTGACAATCACAGATGTACTACATTTCTTCTTTCTTACGTAAAAAATCATACAGGAAGCAGTGAAAACCCTTAAATAGCTAAAGATTTCATTCAGGAAAATCAAATATTTACAATTACAAAATACATTTATTACAACAGCTGACAAACAACATCACTGCAGCAGGGATTTTTATTTTTTTTAAATTCCTCTGTAAGTTTAATACACAATGTTCTCTGATGCTATCAGACTACTTGGATTGAATCCCAGCAGAAACTCCTTGCTTCTCTCCTTTCCGCTTGTCAAAAGAAAAGATCTTGGAGAAACCTTTCTGGGTTCCTTCAGATTGTGCTGAACCTCATGTCCAGAAAGGTTTACTAAATGGGAAAGCACTTAAAGGAACCCTGTCAACTTCGAAAGGTTCTTTGACAAACCCAGTTTTTTAAAACGGGTACACCTAGGACCATTTTTTTTTAACATCAGAGAGTATACCATCTGGAACCTCCTCTTATAGAAAAACTGAGATTTTAACCATTAACAGCAAAGATGTGATCAGGGCATTCATCCACAACCCTATTTGAAGGTGTTCTCAAACCATGACAGTCCTTCAAGGATCCTTGGACATTTGCTTTCTTATAAAACTGCCTTCATAACTGTTTCTCAACCGAAAAAAATGCATCAATAACACTGAACGCAAAGGTATTCTTCACCTTTCAGACGACACTTCTGTAATCAGTTCTTGAACCTTGACAATTTGTAGAAACCACCAACAATCCTCAAAAGCTCGACTGTGCCTCTGTGCAACTGCTACATAAAAGATTAATGAACCACGTTGTTCTTTCAAGGAACCATGTCAACCTCAGAAGGGTGACGACAAATTGACTTTCAAAAATGTTGACTTGATCTGACAATACTTCCAGGAACTCATATCAGGTGTTAGAATATTCAAACATGGCAGGGGCTCTGAAACCTGAGGTGTTAACCCCACAAAACCACAAACTTCTCAAACCCTCATGATACTTCTAGGAATCTTTGAAAATTGTGAGTTCTTAGAATAAGACAAAAACAATGCAAGTGCTTCCATGGACGTTCACAATATGGGGGTTCTTTATCCTTAGAAACCACCTTGTAAGGCATGTCTGTAAGTTTCCTCAAAACCTCCAAAAAAACTGATGTTCTTCAGTCTTTTGTTTGAGTGTTGAGGAACTTAGTCACGTGACTGCCAACCTCTAAGATATGGGCTCTGAGCATTCGTAGAAAAACCCTCTTAAAAGGGTTCTGAAACCTGTACGGTACTTCCAGGAATCTCCAATGATTTTGAGAGTTCTTAGAAAACTGCCTTCGAGAAGACTTCTGAAACCAGGAAACAGGAGATCTTAAACCTCTGAAAGCTCACTGAAAATCCTCTTTGTAATTGATTCCCGAAGACTAACAGTTTCTAGAAACCTCAAACAAACATTCTTCAGTTTTTTTAAGCTTCCTTAACAACTGCTTAGCCGTGTGTCTGCTAAAGTCTAAAGAGCAAGTGCATTTAAAGCAATTGGAAAAATGCAAATAGACATGAATGTGGTCTAGGTGGTGCAAAATGTGAATGGCTCCAGATCTGCTTTGCAAAACAGAATCCAAACCCACCTTGACAGTTAGTACCCTACAAACCAATTCTGTAATGATTGCTGGATTAACCAATTTGTCGATTAATGACAATACTCAAAATCTACTCTTATCTAAAGTCCCTTTTCAAGGAATAATTCCTTGAATAGCTGATATTGAGGGAATGAAAGATGAAAGTAACTGCTGGTAAAAGTCTTACGAGCAATCACACAACCATGACGTAACAGGTTTGAATCAGACACACGATCATTCAGCTCTGTCTGTTTCTAAATCGTTCCTTTCTATCTCCACTATCAGTCACATGAAGCCAAGAGAAACACAGGACTGTATCACATCTCAAAAAGAACTCTTTAAATGAAGGTTTTTCTAAACTTGACTCTACTTCCGCTAACCTCTACATTTCTCTGAGGGAACCCCGCAGTGACATTTTTTTTTTCTTCCCCTGGCGACAGACCCAAACAAGCTCATTGGCTGCGAGGAGGACCCCCAGACAAACCGCCGCTCGTTAGAGTGTGCTGGCTGCAGAGGTACAAAAGGTGGAGGAGGGGAGGTCAGCCCACTCTGCTGTATAAAGCCCATAGAGAAGTCGGTGAGCCAGGAGGACCAAATCCCTGCTAATCCACAATGGCGAGAGACGGGGAGGAAACACAAATCAGCTCCATTACAAGCCGCGAGGCTCTGCAGACTATTAGCTAGTATCACACGAGCTCTTAACAGGCCCTTAACTAAACTAACTGTGATTAGATCATAACAGCATCATTCCAAATTTGATCCTGTTGCACAAATCTGGATGGGAAATGATCGGAAAGATTCTAAATGAAACCTTGTTGAGATCATCAGATGCAAAAGGAATTGTGTCCACATCTGATTAAAGTTAATTTTCATACACTTGTGATGAATTTAAATAAAGGAATATGTCAACAAAAAATGGACAACATTTCCATTCCAGTGTGATCATCAATTCAATTGTTACTTAACCATTTTTTACAGTAGACCCATAGCACAATGTGAATGTAAAACACCATTTCACATATATTTCAGCAGATGTGATGATAAGATATTTCACATATAGTTATGTAACACATGACTTGATGAAAAAAAGAAAAAAATATTATTTAACATGTGGTTTATCACATGTGAAACTTTCTCATCTCAAAAGTGATGAAAATGAAATCACATACATTGTTTTCTGTCAATTATTTAAAATATAAGAGTTTTAAAATATAAGATGTGTTTTCTTTCTTCTCTTTTTTGTGGATTAAAAAATGACATCTCCAGTATCAGTGTGTTAGACCTGTTTTAGGGTAATTTCTGGACATTTTTGGTGTTATAAGATTTCCTTTTCCTCCTTAAATCTGAACCTTGATCTAGAACAAAATGAAAGCTATAACATGAACTCTTCCTCTACTTCTGAAGACATTTAATTCTTATCTAACATGAAAATTCAACAAAGAATTTAACTCTTGGTTCTCCTACTATGTTTGACCCTGACTTTGCCCCACGCCGAACAAACACAAAACCACCTTGAGTTAGGACGACTTACAAGCTACAGAACTCTCCCTGCCTCTCCCTCTCCCTCTCGCTCTCTCTTTCCCTCTCTCTCTCTCTCTCTCTTTGGATGAAGGCCAGCCTCAGAAACCCAAAATAAGCCTGTCTGTCTCATCAGTGCCTCAGCCTTCACAAAAGAGAACGCTTCTCACTCTCTTTAACTTCACCAGCAGTTTTTTTTTTCTTTAAAAAGGTCATTATCATCGATTTACTGTTTTCTTTCTGGTTTTTTTTTTTTTTTTTTTTTAAAGCGGCGGATCGGTCGGGGGAAATGCTTCACGGGGACGAGGCCGACACAACGCACAACACACGACGGGATACGAACAGGAGAGAGAAAACACTCAATGCATGATCCAAAACCAGAGACACACTTACTGCGTGTGTGTGTGTGTGTGTTTGTGTGTGTGTGTGTGTATAAATAGTGGATTTTGTGGGTTTCGCCCACACAGCAGAAGCCCACAAACCAACGTCGCTTTGTATTCTGGTCATGTCTGCTTCCTCGAGGGCCGAACAGCCTTCAGACCTGAAGTGTTCTACTCTGTTTTTATGTTTATTCTTTTTCATCTTGAGTTTTTATTGCTGTTTGTTCTTTTATTTGTACAATCTTTAATTTTTTTTTGTTTAACTGTAGTGACTCAGTATTGTACTTTGATGAAATTGGGGGACTTACAGTAGATATCTGAGTGTTGGTATTGTACATAAAGGCCTCCATAAAAACCAGTCAATCCTACAGACTTCTTATTATGTTATATAATATAATCAATTAGCATCTTGTTAATATTCAACTTAGTTAGTTTAATAAAGTTTTTAAATGAAGCGATGACATCAGCAGTACGTGAGCCACAGATGAGGTCATCTGTCAATCGCTTGGATCAGCTGTTTAGATGAGTTGTTAGTAGGGAAGTGAAGAGGAGAGGAGGATGATAGAGGTAGGAAGAGGAGAACAAGAATAGAAGTTTTTAAAAAAGAGAGAGAATGGATAAAATAAAAAGATAGATTGGAGAAAAAAAGGATGAAGAGAATAAGAGAAGATGATAAGGTTATATCTCACTAAAAATATGTCACCAGATTATTCACCAAGTAATGCTGTGTGTGTGTGTGTGTGTGTGTGTGTGTGTGTGTGTGTGTGTCCATCTCCTAATATTGACAGGCCTTTAAAATCAAACAAAATCAATAGAAAAAAATCTTCATTTCATCCATCACTTTCATATTCATCACTTCATTTAGTTTTTCTTCCTTTTATTTTATCTATTTATTTGAATTCCTTCCTTTATTATTCTGAGGCTTCTTTTTTTTCATTCAGACAATGTTTCTTATTTAATTCCTTCAATTCTATTCCTTCAATTTGTATTCTTTTTGTATTTTATTCATTTAGTTTTCAATTTAGATGGATCAAGAAAAAAAGGTAGATTTATTCTAGGCCTCATTTCTCTTTTTTTCCGATTGATTCTGTCCATCACATGTGATATCTCTCACTCATCGGTTTCCAGTCTGATTCATCAGGAGGAAGAAAAGCAGAAAAGAGGAGAGATGGAGTTGTTCTAGGAGTCGACGTCTAGACTCTTTTCTTTTCAGAGAGCTGAGAGACACGTCGAGTCCCCCCCCCCCCCCCCCCCCCCCCGCGTGAAAAGAAACACTCAGAAGACATGATCTCCTCTGACATCCATATAATGAGTCCATTTTAATAAACTATGTGACTAATAGTGCGATTTGACGAGGATGGCGAGATGACGGGGAGGAAAAGAAAGAGGAGAGAGAGAGAGGAAAGAGAGGAGAGAGAGGAAAGAGAGGAGAGAGAGGTGGGGAGGGAGGAAGATGGATAGAAGAAGGGTTAAACTCCCTCTTCCTGCATGCTGTGTGTGTGTGTGCGTGCATGCGTGTGTGTGAGTGTGTGACAGAGATGGGGGGAGGGTTGGACTGTGCAGACATGAATCATTCTGAGCGATTCAAGCGTTTCCATGACACCGCCGGGCACCGGTCCAGAAGTTTCTACAAAGTCTGAAAGGTACCAGCACACACACACACACACACATATTTACACACACACACACACATATCACACACGGCATCACACACACTCTAAAACATTTCCGCCAGCGCTGCATTTGAAATAATCTATATATTTATTCATGGCGTTGTCTTCCTGTGTAAAGCGTAACATTTTTTTTTTTTTTTTTTTTTTTTTGGGATCAACATTAATTTAACAGACGATGGTCGATGAGTAACCGTCGTCTAACAGACACCGCCGCCACCCCTCCTCACCATCACCACACACCCCCCCAACCCCCCCCCCCCACCCCACTTCAATCCCAGCAGGCATTTATTTCTTGGCACCGGAGCGAGTGAATACATCAAACAACAGATGAACGTATACGAGCGGGCGAGGACGACTCGAGAGACGCAGCATCCAAGCTCACATCTGTCGGCTTCTACCTTCAGCCATATCAGACCAGATCAGACTGCTGATTGGACCGCCGCTCCGATTCTTATCCTCTATTTATTTTCTTCCTGCGTTTCTTCGTTTGTGTATCTGAGAATTTCACAGAATCATTTTAAGAACGTTCAAAAAAGTAACTTTAAATTCTCTTTATTTACAGTAATTTAACTTCTTCTTTTAAAAAAAAGCTATTTCCTGTATCAGAAATAGTGTTTTAGGATAGTTCCTTCAAAATAAGACAAAGTTTTAAAGTATTTAGGTTTTAATATCCACTTTGAGCTCGACACACTCCTGTTATATTATGCTTATTTTAACAAATGTGGTTACTATAGTTACCTGAAATCACAGTTAACCTTTATGCTGAACTGTGCAGACCCTGTTAAATATAGAAATATAGCTTTTTACTTCATTTTCATACACTTTTAGGACATTTGGTGTGAAGAATCAATGAATCCAGTGTTGTAAGTCAGGATATTGTGTGTAGACTAATTACTTTCCAGTGATATCAAATCCTATTAAAGTATTAGAATTATTCATTGAAGACAGTTGTTGTTGATTTTTGTGTACAATACGCACGCTGTGTCCAACCCACACATACTTAAAGCACACTGGTCATAAAAGAAACTCAAATTAGGACACAAAACTCGGAACAAGCTGAATAAAATACTTTGTTTCTACTCTCGGAATACGAAAACAACATCTGCCGAGAAAAAACACATTCCTACAACAACCCCCCCCCCCCCCTCTCAAAAGAAAGAATTACAATTGAATAGTGTTTTTAGATTCCAGCCAGAGGAAATCTGCAGAAAAGCGTTACTGATCTAAAGAAATCATCAATTAATGACGAATAGAACAGAAAAATCAAGTTTGTTATTATTTTTTATTATTAATGGTTCTATAGCTCGTCCTCGCTTAGTCATTCCATACTAACCCTAACCCCTAACCCTAACCCCTTAACCCCTAACCCACATAACACACTCATTATCATTGTGCACCATCACTAACAGGTGTAATACAACTCATTACATTAAAAAAACAGTGAAAAGTAGTAGTAGTAGTTCCATTGTAGGACTACTTCAATGCACTTTATAGTGAGAGTGAACTTGTAGGAGGTATCCTATATACCTGCTACAAGTTCTGTGTCTGTCCTGTGTTGCACTATAGGTAACAAACAGGAGGTCATTTTGGACACAGAAACATCCTCTTGATTTTTTTTTTTATGTGCTGTTGATTGATACTAATGTCCCACAATGCAATGCACAAAGGAAATGGATGAGATGGTTACAGCTGCACAATAAAAAGAAATAAAATGCTGATGGTAGTGAAACAGCTTCAGGAAGATCTCAGGAATGAAATCTTAAGGGAAAAAAATGACAATTCGTCCGCACGTGTGTCACATTATTAATTGTATAAGTACACACTGTGCTGGGACGACTCTCTATCGAAATCCATGTATTTTCTATGGAAATTGCAACTTTTTAGAGACTTTTCAGTTTGGTGACAATGGATTGAAAAGGTTTTGAAAGCATTTTTGAGCTCATTCATGACAGTGTAAGAATCTACTGTATCTAATACATTTTTAAAAAATTGCATTGAGTATTGTGTGTATGTGTTTCAAGATGACAATGTGTGTGCATGTGTGTATGAGTGTGAGTTGTTTTGTGTGGCTGTGAAGCTGCAGACAGATTAAAATTCAGCAGCAGCCATGACACTTGTTTCCTGTTCATGTGAATGAGACCCAAAGAACGAACCCCCCCCCCCCCCCCCACACACACACACACACACACACCCCACCCTCCCTCGTTACCAAACAGCCTTCATTATCCAACACCCCCCCCCCCACTACAACTACCACCACCTCCCATCCCATCCCAACACACACACACACACACACACACAAACACACACACACACACACACACACAGTCACCCCTCCTCCACCCAGGATTTAATAGACAAACAACACAAACAACAACGAGGCGACAAACAGGGGCGACACTACCAAAAAACCCCTCTCAACAGCAGGACTTCCACCAGGAGAACTACATTTCAAAAAAATTGATATTCCAAAAGCAGCGTGGTGTGTTTGTGGCACTGCAAAAAAAAAGTAAAGAAAAAAAAAATCTTGTTCAGGGGCGTCTTTGATCTATAAAGAAGAAGAAAAAAATCCTTTTGATTTGAGAGGATTTTTTTTTTTTTTTTTAATTTGACTTCAATTTTTTTGGGGAAACATTTTTGTTTCACGAAAGCTTCGGTGAAAAAAAAACGTTGCTGATCTCTGCAGTACGGGAAGAGTGTGTATGTGGCGCGAGAGTGTGTGTGTGTGTGTTTTTTGAGAGTGTGTGTGTGTGTGTGTGTGAGAGTGTGTGTGTTGGTCTCAGACAAAACAGGGCTGCTGAAATGCGGCAGGCACTGCAGATTTTTGTTGGCTGGCTGACAGCGGCGTGCTGGTGCCAAGCCCCGACGGCGGAAACGACTAAAAGACGCATAAGGCTGGCATTAGAGCCCCAAATCTTCTACCCCACCACCACCACTACCCCACCCACCTCCTCTGCCATCCCTCCTTCTCTTTTCTCCTCTTTTTTCCCCCCCTCCTCGCTCTCCGTGGTACGGCGTTTTGCTTTTTTTTTTTTTTTTTACTCTGGTTCGGGTCTGACTCGATTTTTTTGGCAACGTTCGTACACGCGCCCCGTCCGTTGAATTGATCAATCTGTCTTTATTTCGCTGTGATCTGATGGGGAAGGGAGGTGGAGGTAGAAGAGGGTGGGGTTTGGGGAGGGGGGGGTGGGGGGGGGGTGGGGGGGGGAGTAGAAAACATGGCACCTGAAACATGGCAGGAGGTTTAGGTAGACTGCCGAGTTTTGACGTGTGGTTCTTTTCTCTCTCTCTCTCTTTTTTTTTTGGATATCACCTTGTTTCGTGCTCCCCTCCTCCCCCCACTCTTCCTTTCATAACTGTCGCCGAATGTGAATTTCGAAGGATTTGATTCTTTCCAGGGTTTATATATTTTCCCCCCTAACATATCTGCTGCCTTTGTCTTGAGGATTTCGGGCAGCGCTTCCACAAAAAAAAACAACCTCGGACACAATAGCATCTGGAGTTACATCCACGAGGCTCTGAGCCCATGTTTTCGACTAAAACCTAAAACAAATGACGAAAAACAACATACTCCAATTATGCCCCCCCCCCCCTTCCAAAAAAAAAAGACAATAAAACACAAGCGAAAAGAAAAGAAAGAAAGAAAAAAAAATCTCCTGTAAAACATTCAGGATTACCTAAAAACTAAAAAGCCTGATTCTGTGTTATGGTATCCATTATTGATGGAACAATATTTAGCTGGCGAGTAAAACAAAGGCGGGATGCTCCACTCGTAGCTGTAAATTGTGTTTGGGTATTGTTCGGCAGACAGATGACGACTGCTAATGTTGAATTAAAAAGGCTCTTAGAGGTGGATTTTAACACGTTTCCTCTCTTGTCTTCGGGGTTGAGACGGAAGGCGAACGACGCAGGAGGAGGAGGTGGAGGGGGGGGGGGGGGGGGGGGGGGGACAAAGGGAGAGGTAGCGACGAGAGAGAAAAAGGTGTGAAATTCTGAATTAGCGGCACAATGTGGAAGTATTACAGCGCGGCACAATGACACGGTGTCGCCTCGCTGACGATTTCTGACTAAATAAAGACCCGAAATGTTCAGGGCTCAACGCGTCAAACAGGAAGAGGCCTAGATTAAACACCACGGCTAAGATTTATGTATTTATTATAAGAAAAATCTCACTCTTATATTAACCACTAAAATATTATGAAACACCACCTATGTGTTGATATGAATTACAGATCGTTTTTTAACCTTTGGAGCCTTTTCTCTTGATTCTCACTCACTTTTGTTTTAGTCTCTTAGCAAAGATACCACATGCCATCTATTATTATTTTCGAAGATAAGATGGGAAATTTAGAAATACCATCAATTTGCATGTGAGTTGTACCACAAATGTTCTAAAACAGTTTTTTTAACCCTTTATCGGGCAAATAACTATATTTGGTAACTTCCGTAAACCTCCAAAGAGACTAGCCTCCCCATTCCTCTCTGTGAGCTCGTGGAACCATGTGGATTTTTTATATATAGACTTTTTGGTAAATGTTTTATCAAAAATGTTGAAAAAAGTCACAAAAGCAAAAAAAAGTCATGTAATATCTCCCAATAACTCTCCAGGGTTGACATATTGAATTTCCAAGTATTTAAATGAGTGGTCTATAAAGGGTTAAAAGTTTATTAAAATGTTTTTTAGTGTTCTGCCTTCATGTCTACAGGTTTGTTTTTTAACATATAAAGAATATATAAAGAATATAAGAACCATGTTGATTGGTCGTTCTGCTTTACTAATGTAAAGTAATAGATGTCGTTCCTTTTTCTCTCTTCTGTTTGGGCTAATCATTTAAGACTTCTTTGAAACTACACTTCCCACAATTCTTTGGGAGAAGCATGCAGGATGTATCACTGTGTGCAGGCTACACCTTGAGAATGTGCTTATTTACGTTTTGCCACTTTTGCACCATGAGAAATACCAATTTTTAAAAAAATTGGAATTTTTTATATTTAAGAAACCTCAATGGACATCTGAGATTGTTATATTCATTTCAAGTGTTAGTCACATTGATACTAGTATTTGTATGTGTTGTTAGTCTAGTAGAGTGAATACGATTTCTGGCACAAATGGTGTCAGCTGGGTTCATTAAAGCCTGAAACTTGAGCTTGTTTTGATGAATATTAAACTGGTTTCCAGGAAGAAACAGAAAACCAGAGCTAATGAATCTCTATGGTACAGTAGCACTTACTGTAATGTAATTTGAACATGTTCAATCAGAGAGGAGGCTTTACATGTTCAAGATAACGTGACTAATTACACTCTTGATTTTGTTCTGATTTCTAACCTCTGAAGAGAAACTGACTCTCTCTGTCTCTGTCTGTGGGAGGAGAGGAAGAAGAGGAGGAGGGGGGGAGGGGAGGGGGGGGGGTTGACCCCGGAGAGATGGATGATGGGTCAGGTGGTGTCAGACTGGAGGGGGGGGGGGGGGGGGGGGGGGGGGGGCGGGGTCAAAGGATTCCTGAGGTCCAGCATCACACTCTGATTTTCTCCTGTCGCTGTCATGGCTGTCTGTCTCTGATCCTCCCCTCCTCCTCCTCCTCTTCATCCTCCTCTTCATCCTCCTCTCCTCTTTGCTCAAATGATCTTGTTCTTGTGCTTTTTTTGTTTGTCTCTCTCTTGGTTTCACTGTACTTGAAAGCTCTTTATGTCATGTCTAAAGTCTTTCTTCCTTCCATTATGATTGGAGTGAGTCGAGTAGAGACACACAGTGAAGATAAAAGAGCTACGGGTATATATATATACACCCGTACTTTACCACTAGACCACCAGGATATTACATTCTCACCTTTTTTATGTGCATAATGTGATGGTTGTAATCTGATTCTGTGTTTGATATTTTTCTACTCAAGACCAGCACAGAAATAATCCACACTTTTTAGTTTCTGTTACGATGTACATGTAGTGTTTTTATAGCATAAATTCTGGTTTTGATCCACAACTGTTTCACAAATAGAGTAAAATTCATCAAGATAAACAGCTGATGGTACTAATTTCTAGTCAAGTGCCACTAAATCATTGTAGAATAAGAGGGAGCAATGAGATAATGTAAAAACGTTAGAAAACTTAAAGGAAATTTGACATTTTTCTTTGTTTTCTTCATTATTTTGAGGAACTTTGGGGCATTTTTCTTTCATACACCAAATTTCAACAACATATAAAAAACATTCTTGCAATATACTTTTATTCTGAATTTTTGCCATTTATATTCAGCTCTTTATTTTTAAAAAACTATTAACGGTATTGTCTTCTTTAAGTATATTCACAAAAAAACAAAATACACAGCGAAACTCAGAAAGCTATAAGGAAAAAAATAAAATATGATAAAAAAGTATAAGTATACAAATAAAATAAATTGGAAGATCATGCCAATATCAAGGAGATAAATGTCCTTCTTTTGAATATGTCACCTTGTATCAAACCCAGGTACCTAATCCAGGGTCCTTGGGTACCATGTAGCATAAATGTCCCAAATATTCCCAAATGCCACTCACGTCTTTTTAAGCCCAAATTGAAAATATGTATAAAAAACAGCTGGATTGAAACATACCTACAGTGTCCTCACCTGGTTTTTATATTAATAAACATCCTCAAATGTTAATCTGCTCTTCTCTGCGCTATTCACTTTTTGGTTGATGGTGCATCCAATTTGTAACTGACCTCTTTTATTTTGAAATGTATGTACATCTGGTTCGGATCAGCTGTAATATTTTGGATGTTAAGACTTTCCTCTCCTATTTTCCTCTCTCCTGCCATCAATGACAGACCTCCTCCTCCTCCTCCTCCTCTCCCATCACCTCCTCTTCCTCCACCCTGACTCCCAACTTAATACCTGTATTTAGACTAATGTGACAGCGTTGGAACACCTGGACGCCTGTAATATGAGTGGTGTGTCCGCAGATCTGGGAGCGCCGTCGTACGGCTGATGTGCTCTGTGTGATTTCGCCGCGACCACCTGGCTGCAGAATAATGACATATCTGCTCCCACACACTGTTCAGGAGCCGGTGATCAGAGCGGCTTCATCGCAGCGGGGGCAGACCCCACCTGACATCACGCGGCGAGGGAGAAGAGAGGGAGGGTGGAAAGTAGACGGACGAAAAGAGAGGAAGGACGGGAGGACACTCTGAAAAATGGCAGCTGCTTTCTTTACTAAACTGCATATCAACAAAAATTAAATTAAAACCCCCCCAAAAAAGTTCATATCCATAATAGTCATAAGAAGAAGAAGAAGTTGGGGCTGTGGGCTCCATTAAGGCTTAATTAAAATTAATTCACCACAGGTCAGAAATTAAAATCAGTGGCAAGCAGCTCTAAAATGCTCAAATGCTCAAAAACAACAATGAATTCCCTCGCCACCTTCTGAAAAGCAAGTGGAAAAAACTAAACTCTCTAATTGGGTAAGAGCTCAGTTTACCTTTTCAAAAACCCATATGATTAATAAAATATGCTACACGAGGACGACACACCGGATAAGATCACCAAGAGGATGTCGATAGGGCAGACCAAATCATCCAGGCTGACAAAAATATTTAAATTTATGCTCGTACGCTATTCTTCTGTCCTTCAATCACTACTCTTATATTAAAATGACATCATTCAGACCGTTATTATAAGCTGCTGCTAGTTGTTGAGATATTGGGTACCTACAGCACTGGTAGTTATATCTGAATAAAGTTCAATGTTAACTAGGGATGCTCGATATTGACTTTTCTGCCGATATCCGATATTCCGATATTCCCCAACTCTTAATTTCAGATACCGATATCACCCGATATTTGCAGGCTTTTTACACCAAAACTGTTAGGCAACAACATAACATATCTCCTATTGTTGAATTAACACATTATGCCTAATTTTATTGTGAGGCCCCACTGGATGCATACATATACCATACATGCGTACATGGCGGTAGACGCTATGAACTTGTTAGCCACGGTTAGCCACGGTTAGAGACCCACGAGTCTAGCGTGTTGTTGTTGTTAAACGTCATCAAGCGCGCGCCGGTAAACGTCCCATGCTGCCTTCATGCAGGCGCGGAAATGCTGAAGCCTACAGAACAAATATCGGTTATAAAAATCCGATTCCGATACTTCCCGATATTACATTTTTAAGTGAATATTGGCCGATAATATCGGAGGGCCGATAATATCGGACATCCCTAATATTAACTCTATTTTTTGGAGGCCCTATGCAAAATCTGGTTTGCCCTGGATTATATTGCATATGCATATAAATGAGACCAAATGCTACTTATTTACACAACACAAAATCAATACAAACGTGCAAATTATAAATACATTTTAATAAATGTCTTATACTCAAATATTTTGAATAAATGATACATTTATGAGAAATAACTGAATAATAAACATAAAATGAAGTATTATAAAGTGACCCTAGCAAGATCAAGATAAAAGTGTAAAGCTAAGTTGCAAATCAGGCCTAAAGATAAAAGTGCAATTAAAAAATGACGCCACTATGAAGATTAAAGTAGAAGGCTTTCAATTATCATCATCATCATCATCATCACCATCACAGAAGGATTAGTCATTTTGGAAGCCGTAGTGACAGTGTATTAAATATCTGTCTAAATGTTGTCCTTGATCCAGAGATCTCACTGTCACATTGGTTTTGATGGACTTGACTTGACAGATTCAGACATCAATGTCACTATGTCACTATGTTACTATGTCAATACATGAGAATCTGATGATGACTTTGAAAATGGCTTGATTGTAAGAGTGACTGTAGTGGCAAAAAAAAAAAAAAGGCCTGGGTAAACCCTACTTTACCAGCTACACCGTCTATATGGTCTTAATATAGATCTAGTGTGGGGAACTCATTTGCTTAAAGTTCAAGTCAAATCAAGACAACAGTTTGACTCATAGATGAATCAGCAGAGTTGTTGCATAATGCTAGTGCCTGTATTTTACGATCTCTACGTTTATAGCAGGATTCCATGTTGGGAGTTTTGTTTGTTGGAATGTCTTCTAGTTTACTTTTAGATACCAAGTTGTGCTTTAAAATAATATGTATCAGAACAGTAACCCATCTACATACATGTGTAAGCAGTTCTTTCTGCCTCCTGCTTTGAATGTGTTCACGTCTCACCATCACCTGACGCCTGGTCTGCTTCCTCCTTAAACTTCTTCTTTAAATCTTCCTCATTTAGTTCAGTTCTTTACTTTCTCTCTGTTTTTCCTTCAACACCATTACATCCTATTATTCTTCCCTCACTTTTGTCTCCTCTATCATAATTCCTCCACTCATTCTGAAAATGTAAAAAGACTGTTTTAAAAACAGAGCATGAAGCAGAACTTTAGCTTGTATTGTGTTAATTACAGTCATTGTGGACAAATGACACACGGTGTGAATGAATCAGCAGTCGAGCTATCCAAACTATCAAACTACTTGAACATTATTGTAATGTAACGCAGCGCCAGATAAACAGCACTAATGTCAATTTAAAAAACTTCTGCTCCACCGAGTCCAACAGTTTTTACTAGCTATGTACTTCGTCTGACGTTATTATTCGATAGTGCGCAACTGCGCATGTCAATTAGCTTCAGCATGGAGGGTTCGTTTGTTTTAAAAGTGGTGTAGCATGGTGGGTGGTGCTTTGTTGGTCCATGTTAACAGTAAAAGCCGTCTCCATATGTCATACAAGAGTTACAGTGTTTAAGCTACTAATTCTAAGTTGAGTTGTTAGGTAGCTGTGTCTGCTGGCTAACCTGTGTGACTTTTACTGGTTCAGACTGAGCTGATTAGCCAACAAACTTCCACATACACAGTTAGAATGTGACAAAGTCCATATAATCAATACAGAGGCTGTAACGGTTATTAATGGAGTAGTTGTCATTTTTCATGTTCAATTGAATAATATGTCGATTTAAGAGTAAACATTTCAGAATGTTGACCTACAACAACCTGAGCTCATCCATGATAAGGAAAGCAGTTGTCAGTGAGCACAACAGTAGATCTAACTGAATAATATTTGGAAGGTCAGGTATGAAAAACCAGATCTGAAGTACAGTATTGTACCCTTTTGGGTAGATTGTTGTTTAGTGTTATCTGACCCACCTGACAGTGCTACTGCCTTGCTCCACCTACCGAGGCAGCGCGGGAATTGAACCGATCACCCTGGTACATTCAGGGCGGTTTAACACTAACAGCATGGTTTTTCAGCTCTTTGTCAGCTCTGTTTCCATTCAGAGTGTGCCAGCAGAGACTGTGCCCGCTGCTTTCACATGGCACTGCCCTGAAAGCGTGGGAAAAAAAGGGGAAAAGCTACCACTTTACTCTCGTCTGCTGCCATGGAAACCAACTAACGGTCGGGACATTAAGGCAGTGATACGCAGGGAAAGTTTGTGGGCGACAGCCTGGCTGCTCTACTTCACTATCTTTTTTTTTTTTTCTCTCTCTCAGGTTCTCTGCTCTCTGCACCCCTCTACTCCATTAGTTCTTCATTTTTTAGCCTTTTGCTCCTCACTCTGGTGGTTCTCCATCAACTGCCACAAGAGTGCAGTTTTTATAAGAGGCTCTTCTCCATTGGTCAATCATCACATCATCACACCAATACATTAAACCTATAGAATTCATAGAACATCCTGATAACTTAATAATAACACATCACAAGACTCTGAACCCTCTTCAAATGAACAAAGGTCACAGTATTATCCGTCAACAAAGAACCACTGTGTCTCTGAAGACATATGATGATCATATAACACATTATGTTAAGAGTTGGCCTACAGTTACAGTGACCAAGTACATCTAATCACATGAATATATAGATGAATGATAAGTGATTAACAGAAATAAAGTTTGAGACAAGTTTTCTCATGAGTAACAATGTAAGCTCTCTCAACGATGGAGTTTCATACTCTACTTCATTTGTTGAGTTGAGTATATGTTTTGAAAAGTTGATCTATAAATCTATCATCTTCTTGAATAGAGCATATTGGATAGTTATTTTTGCATACAAAATGGCAAGTCTAAAATCTAAAGATAATTAATTATTATCAAAATGAGAATGTGTGTGTGTGTGTGTGTGTGTGTTTATGTGCTTGTGTGTGTGTGTGTGTGTGTGTGTGTGTGTGTGTAATGTCCGATCCTGATCAATCATCAAATCTCTGCTTTTTCGTTTGTGTTCAAATGGATCCCCAGCCTGCGCCCCGTCTCCTATAATTACACTCTCTCTCTCTCTCTCTGTGTGTTTGTGTGTGTGTGTGTGTGTGTGTGTGGGGAGCAGGTGATTGGTTGGCAACAGCTGGAGAGAGAAAGGAGAACACAGCTGCAGGGAGAGAGGAGAAGAACCGGAGGGAACAAGAGGAGAGGAAGGAAAGGAAAGGAAAGGAAAGGAAAAGAAAGGAGAGGGGACGAGAGGAGAGTAATATTTACAACTTACAGGTCCTCTGTGTATTTTTCTTGTAAACAAACTTTATGTGTACATTCAGTGTTAGTCACCACTGGGTCCAATCATGAACTCTAATCTCTTGAGATGTTTTTTTTTTTTTTTTTTTTTTAAATATGTGAAACCTGCATTGTTTACATGATCTGGCTGTTAGCACTCTTCTTCTTCTTCACTTCCTGTGATGGCAAACTGCTGTGCTTTTTCGCGCATTACTGCCACATGATCACATGACGATGAGTGGAATAATGTAAAACATGCAGACACACATGTGCATCCTCATACATGCAGCTAACCAATCCATACAAACACTGCTCCACTGCACTACTACTGGTCAAAAACTCCACAGGGTGCCTTTAACTATTATTATACTATTATACTATTATATTATTATATCAGAACATTATGAGGCAGGCTCAGGGGTTGGGAGGATTACTTTGGAAATGTAGTAAGTTACAGATTACTTGTTACTCTATTTAAAATCTAATAAGTAATGTAACTATTTCAATGACTTAATTAATGTAACTTATTACATTTGATTGCTTTTTGATTGCTTTTCTCATTTTCTAACAGATGTTTTCACCAAAATCTAAGTTCAGTTGTTTTTCATGGATACTGACATGATTTATAAGGGAGATCATTTGAGCTCTCATTTGAAAATGTAGTCATTAGTTCATGCGGATTTTGGAATATAAACAAGATATTTGATTTTTTTAAAAAAAGCAAAAGTCTGGCATGAGCTTAATTGGTACTGTGACACCATTTAACTGCTCCAAATAAACCCACATCATGATTTATTTACTAAATATACAAAATATGGATTTCAAAGAATAAAAAAATATATATATACATTTTAAAAAATGAGGAAAAAAACCTTCCTGAGCAAAATGTTAAAGGTCTGACTTCAGGTCAGGTCTGTAACCTCCTTTGTAATCATCAACATTTTCATCAGTAACTATAATTTAATTACATAATGACATTAATTCAACTAGTTACTCCCTAACAATGGGCATATTGATATACTGTACAGTTAATGACAGTATAGATTTGATAATAACATGAATTTCTTGCAATATTTCGGTCAGATATCTAGTTTGTGTATAGGTGTAAGTCAACTCAGGCGAAATGCTACAACGCTGTCATCAAAAATAATAACAGATAAGTCAAAATAATAATATGTTTCTGTGCTGTGATGCAGATGACAGTGATGCAGCAGTACAGTGCGTAGGAGGCAGAGTCTAGTGCCATCAACAGTCCCAGCACTCCCAGAGACTCCAGTAAAGAACGTCCTCATGGGTATTATGATGTTCACAACATATGCTGTATGAGAGGTTTATATGAGATTTTTATAGTGCAGGAGACTGTCACAGATGACCTTATGAAACATATTGTTTTAATATATTCATTTGGCGTCAGTTTCTCCCGCTTTAATGGTCCGTTTATCGGATTAATCATCATGTTTCTTATATCTTGATAAAATGCCAGAAAACAAAAAAAAAAGTTTCTCCCTGCAGGCCAATGCAAGCAGGTCCTCGCTTTTCTATCCTACACATACCCCGTTATTTATCCATGCAGGCATCGAGCACGCTCCATCCTTAGAATCGGAGGTGGGGGATCAGAGAGACAAAACTGGTTCACGAGGAAAAAAGAGAGAGGAAGAACCCAGTTTTGTTTCTGATAATGATTCTAAGGATGGAGGTGCTGATGCTGCCATGGATAACTAAGGGGTTTGTGCTCGGTTGAAAGGAGGACTGCTGATTGGCTGCAGGGAGGAGGAGGAGGAGGTGCCCAACCCTGATGAGCGTCATGACTCAATCATCGGCCTTTCAGATAGTAATATATATATATATATATATATATATTTATATATATAGATGATGGACTGGGATGGACTTACAATAACTTTGAAATAAATAAAAACTAAAGAGAAGTATATTTTAAATGAATATAAATGAATATAGTTCAGTTTCTACATCTAATTTGACTCCAGCCAGAATAAATAATCACCCTAATGATACTTCTCGGCTCTTTATTTCTTTAATTTCATTCCATTTTCTTTCCTCTTTCACTCAATCTGACCTTTATTGTTCTTTATTTATCTGACTTATATTGTTTTTTTAGGCCAGCTGCTAAAATAATAACCAGCTATTTTAAATAAATCAGTCTAGGGTTAATCTTATATTTTCTCTAAAAACATACATTTCTTAAAATGACTAAAATCTGAATGTAGTTCTGCATGAAGATGGTCTCTGACTTCTCTGCTCATCTTTGAAGAAAAAAATTGGAATTTTTCCTCCAAAATTGGCAACAAAGTTTCCTCATTCAGTTGACATTAAGGACTTTTGAGCCATGTGATTGGCTGGTTTGATGCTTCAGTAATACTTTGAATAAACTTTCTCTTATTCTCTCTTATTTTCATTTTATCTGAACTTGTATTATTTATTTATTAATTTTTATTTATGTATTTTATTTTTTTAACGTTTTAAAGTTTGATTGATAAGAGATCAGTAGTAGTGGCTGAGTGCAGACAAAATGCTTAAAATCACTGTTGTAAAAAAAACCTGTTAAGATTAAATTCGTCCTCCTGTACTAACCAATCAGATCGTCCCAAATGAAACCACCCGGAAGTGTCCGCCGCGTCGACCGGGATGAATGATGCTCAGTGAGAGAGAGAGAGAGAGAGAGAGAGAGAGAGAGAGAGAGAGAGAGAGAGAGAGAGAGAGAGAGAGAGAGAGAGAGAGAGAGAGAGAGAGAGAGAGAG
Organism: Scomber scombrus; assembly: GCF_963691925.1. Lineage (NCBI taxonomy): Eukaryota > Metazoa > Chordata > Actinopteri > Scombriformes > Scombridae > Scomber > Scomber scombrus. Next base: position 25,226,665 of record NC_084984.1, read on the forward strand.
AGAGAGAGAGAGAGAGAGAGAGAGAGAGAGAGAGAGAGTGTGTGTGTGTGTGTGTGTGTGTGTGTGTGTGTGTGTGTGTGTGTGTGTGTGTGTGTGTGTGTGTGTGTGTGTGAGGGCATGTTAGGGCTTTATTTTGCTTCATGATCCCTCATCCCACAGCCGAAAGCATCAGCAGCCATCATCCCACATGCACACAAACACACACATACAAACACACACATACAAACACACACATACAAACACACACACACACACACACACACACACACACACACACACACACACACACACACACACACACACACACACACACACAAACACTGAGACAGCGAGCAGCAAGCTAGCGCTTAAAGCAAAACTGGGCTTCCATGGCCATCCATTATCACTGACAAGCTAAATGTACCATGGTACACCATATGGTACAGACAGAAAGAGAGAAAGGGAGGGAGAGAGAGAGAGACTTAAGTAGACTGAAGAGAGAGAGAAAGAGTGAGCGAAAGAGAGAAAGAGCTGATAGAATGAAAAGAAAAAAGAAAAGAAGGGACTGCATACTTTAATACAGTTAAGGTGTGTGTTTTCTTTTTTAATGTCGTTATATATTATCACTACAATGTTTGAAATGTCCCTACAAATAAATACAGTCAAATTCAAAGCAATTTCTCTTCTTCTAAAACCAGCATTAAAAATCTTCAAATTAGGAATATATGTCATTTTTAATTGTGAACTTCTCCCCCCAAAATTCACAGAAACATCAGAGGACACTGTTGTGTTCAGTGTGAGCTCCGACCCTGACGAGGCCGCCCATTGTGCCCCGTGTTATTATGCAGAGAAGTCTGGTGTTCCTTTGTCTAAAATACAATCAGAGTGTTGCCTTTAATATCTTTCATATCTCACAAATCATCACAGGTCAGTCACAAATCATGATTGTTATTTGCTCATTGTGCTACAAGTGTTTCTACGTATTACTTCTACATGATGTATAAAATCAGTTTGGGTTCGACCACCTCCCGAGGACTGCACCCTCTGAGCTTTATGGGTGCCACCTGGTAAACCTCACCAGCCAATCACGAGGCAGAGCTGTACCTGTCTCTGTATTTCAAAACGCAGCAGCTCGGATAGAAAATAATATGAAATAGAAATCTGCATGACAAATCCAAAATGCAATATTTCTGTCTTTCTTTTTTTTTCCTCTGTCCTATTAACTACAAACACACACACACACACATACAGACAAGACACACACACCGTGTTGGTGAGGCTGTTACCATAAAGCTTGCCGCAGGAAACATCTGTGCAGACAAAACAGACACATTCAGTTTAGACGAAACCACAAAGAGAGCACCTCTACACACACACACACACACACACACACACACACACACACACACACACACACACACACACACACACACACACACACACACACACACACACACACACACACACACACACACACACAGAGTCATCGATATAATGAAGTGAAATACTGAAAAATTCCTGCAGTTAGAAATGTATCAGAGATATTCGTGTTATTCTGCCTCTACAAGAGATATGATTATTTTTTATAAAACACACGTGTCAATCAATCAAAAACACTAAATACAAAGTAGAGATGTGATTATTTTAACATCTTAATGAAAAACACATTTTTTTTGTTCCGTCTATTCTACACAGAGAACATCTGCAGACATCTGGGAATTTAAAAATGATTCATATTCCATGAAAAGAAGGTGTTTCAATTTACAGATACTACCTTAAATTACGTGTCACTATTTTACTGTTATAATAATCATTCTTGTTATTTAACAATATAAACAGTGATGTCAGAGGATAGAGGTCAAAGGTCAGTTACAGGCAAGTGAACCACTGTTATATACAAACTAGATTTTCATTTTCACACAAAAAGGTCAGATTATTGATATCTTTTGTGAGATTGGAGAAGAAAAGGAGGAGTGAGAGAGACATGTAATGAAAAAAGAAGGAGGTGAAGATTGTGAGGAAAGAGAGAAAAAGCTAAAGTGAAGGAAGGGAGAAGGGTGCAAGACAAAGGAATGAAGGGAGTAAAGGAGTGATGGAGTAAAGGCGGAAAAGAAAGTGAACGAAGAAGCAGAGCAGGATGATGCAGAGGGAAATGAAGAGAGGAAAAAGAGGTAATAAAGGAGGGGGGAAGAGGAGAAGTGAAATAAAGATAGATGGAGAGATGCAGGGAAGAAAGAGAAAGAAAGAGAGAGAGAGACTATTGCACATGCTCTGTTAGTTTAGCCCCACCCAGCTCCTATTATTCCATATTTGAGTGAGTACAAATGTCCCAAACAAATTCCCAAACAAAAATCTAAGATCTGCCAAACACACACACACACACACGCACACACACACGCACGCACATACACACAACACAAAAAAACAGGAAACGTCTAATTTTCTCCTTTTCAACATCCAAACGTTGACTTCATCTGAACAAACGACTGGTTTGTTTCAACAATTTCACTTTTCTTCTTTTTCTCTTTTTGGATACCTCTCTTTCCAGGGCGCACACGTACACACACACACACACACACGCACACACACACAACACACGCAGACACACGTACACACACGCAGCCAGTTTCACAACAAAGACAGAGCCTGTGCCATGCTGCTGCAGAGGGGGCAGTGCCACGTTGGCAAAGCCCAGGGGGCAACCGCTATCTCGTGCCAACACTAAAACACACACGAACACACACGCGCACACACGCGCAGAACATATCAGTATTCCAGCATCGTCGCAGTGTCGACTCCTCCGCCTGCTTGTGTGGCTTCGTGTTCGACACTCTGCACGTTTCTTCTGCGGAACCCATGTTAAAAATGTTGATATTTGACACGATTCATCGGCTCAAACACACCTGTATGCAAATGTGTCTACATGTGTGCCTAAGAAAAAACATCACAGTGTTTATACTTGAATATTTGTCTCTGTTAAATACACTTAAATGGACAATTTAGAGAAAGCATTTACAAGATACAGTGTAAGTGTTTTGCAAAAAGCACTGGGTCACCAGATAAAACATATATTTAGTTGTGATTATTATGGTGGTCATTAAATGTATTTTGGACCGGGCAACTTTAAAGAGACATTATCAGGAGGTCGAAGCCGACGTAAAATACAAACAGCACTTTGCGGAGATTATCCCGCTTTAATCTAAACTAAACTGAAAGCGTCTAATCTGTAGAGTGTTATTCTTCCTATGGATTAATGTGCATATCCCTCCTTTCTCTCTTTTATCTACCACACTGAATATCCCTACAAAGAAATTTGACTCCATACTGCTGATTTTTCATGTTTAAATAGATTTTACACTTCATTCATACTGTAGAGAATGTTCCAAGATCAATACACTCAAGTAGTTTTATATATTGAAGAAAATGCATTTAAGTGTACGGAGGGTTGATAGTGCCAAATTCAGCAAAATGTTTTTTTTTTCTTTCAATTCTCACTGGACACCATAGACCACAGTCAGCTGACAGTTTAATAAAGTAACTGTATGTATAATCCATTGAGTCTGTCCCAAAACCTCCATTGTTGTCTATAAATAATTAAAAACATGTCAGTGAGCCAAGTGTTTCATTGCACACTGTAAGTTATGTTGATTCCATCACACACACTGTTCTTTCGCCAGAAATACTCACTAGAGAACCAATTGTGTATTCATCCGCCTCTGAAAATAGTACCCAACTAATTTCCTTCTGTTTGAGTATTGTTTGTTAAAAACTACAATGCCCAGCTGTTCAATACATACTGAGACTTTAAAACTAATGTTCTAGTGTTTTTTTTGTTGTCAACCAATCCATGTAAAGTGAAGCGATCGTCAAACATCCAACCTGACCGATAGATTCTCCGACCAACCGCACTGATGGACACGAGGACCACGTGTTAGCTACAAAAACCTGCAGGACATCAGGAGCGGCGCTGCCGATCAAACTGACATCGTGTTGGTGAATATTGTTATTACACAGGCTGACGACAATTACAAGTTGCTGCGGAGTGAAGAGCAAAATATCACTATTAGCTGTGTTCAGGTGCCAAACCACAGATACTGCAATCTGTCAGTATCATCTCCGAGAACCCCCCCCCCCCCCACACACACACACACAGAGATAAGCTCTCAGAGAATCTTTGACTCCACATTTTCACAGGTGTGTACAGTCTCTCTCTCTCTCTCTCTCTCTCTCTCTCTCTCTCTCTCTCTCTCTCTCTCTCTCTCTCTCTCTCTCTCTCTCTCTCTCTCTCTCTCTCTCTCTCTCTCTCTCTCACTCACACACACACACACACACACACACACACACACACACACACACACACACACACACACACACACACACACACACACACAGCATAATGTTCAGATTTTCTAGTGTAAGACTTTTTACATAACTTATTACACATCAGTACGCCTCAGTAGAAACACACACATTTCACCTGGCTGAAATAAAAAAGAAAAAAAAAGAAAATATGAAGTTAAAGATTTATTAAATAGATGTTTGTGAATCTGTGACATCATAACACTTGTACTTCCTCGTCTTCATCACAAATGGCAGTTGACTAAATTCATACAGTATGTGTGTACAGAGGAGAACAATTCACAAAAATATTAGTTCTGAAACCAATAAAAAAAACGGATTGTTAGTGTTCACAGTAAGCTTGTGAGATATCGAATTTTCAAAATGCCACTCGTCCGTGACTTGCCTTGTTTATTCGTGCAGTTATTATAAATTCCAATAAATACTCGCCGATCAATAATCAAGCCCCCAACGAACCGCAGCAAGAGAAAAAAATTTCCATTGCCGCCTTTTGAGAGGCAAAACCTTTCAGCGAAGCACTCTCTGCTGCTTGTTAAGCTCACTGCTGCGAGCGCGCCGCAACAACTGACGCAAATCAACTGACTCATGAAACAGCTCAGAGAGATTTAAAACTAAAACAGGATTTTGAGATGTGAAAGGACAGATCATCTCTGTCCCCAATGGAGATCAGGTCTTACGTCTGACGGTCAACATTTCGCTCCCTAACTTCTAACTTTACAAGTGTATTCATTTATAAGTCACACTTCATAAAAATGTAGTTCAAAGTGCTTAACCGTGTAACCATGACGATGAATCAATACTTGTTATTTAGACCTTAATATCACTTTAACAATCCACCCACCCAAATGTTTTCTTTCTTTCCTACATTCCCTCTCTACATCGCTCTGTTTCCCTTTAGTTGTTTCTTTCTTTAAATGTATCTCTTTTCACTTCGCAGGCTTCTCTGTGACTTTCTGTATCAATACTGGTGTCCCTCTTTTTTCCTCCGTATCTCTCTAGCTTTTTTTCCTTTTTCTCTCTCTCGCTCTCATCTCTTCTGTTTATCTGTCTCTCTCTCTCTGCCTGTCTTCCTTTCATCTCTCGCCATCTGCCTTCTTCCATTTCCATTTTCTCCCCCTCTCTCTCTCTCTCTCTCTCTCTCTCTCTCTCTCTCTCTCTCTAACTTCTCTTCTTGTCTCACTCTCACTCTCTCTCTCTCTCTCTCTCTCTGTGGCTCTCACCCCTCCCTCTCTTCTCCCTAAAAACTTGGCAGTGATCCCTGTCGTGTTTTTTTTTTTTTTTTCTTTCTCTCTCTCTCTCTCCCCTCCACTCCTCGTTTGGGGGATTGCGAATGAATGCGATCCAATCTAGACCTCGGCTAAGAGACATGAATTTTCATTAATTACAACCTTGTCAGCAAAAGCATTATGGGAGCTGAATATGAAAATGCTAATGAGGGGAGCTCATTTGCATATTTTTCTTTGTTGGAATGTCATTAATTATTACGTTTTATGATGATGAATGCAGCTGTCGATGGCTGGCCCTCCATGCCTAATTAGCTATCAGAAAATCCTCCAATCAAAAAAATGGATAGGGATCCCAAACTTTACTTTTCATTTTACACCTCTTTCACTTTCTCTCTTTGTCTATATTACTGTATACCTTTTTTTTCTCTATCATTTTTAATCAATACAACTTTACACCTCCTCTCATGTATGATCATTATATGTATATCAGCCCTTTTCCTTATTTGTTTCTATGTTTTTCATTCTTTGCCTTGTCTTTTTAAGGTATGTAACCCTGTAGGATGGGCCGTCGCTGGATGTATGATATAGGACCTCATTTTACACTGATGACCAAAAAGTTTCCATTTCCGTTGAAGACCATTTCTCACATGGTCATCAACTTTTACCTGCTCCAAATTCATCATTTTCTTTAGCTGTAGTCAGTTCTAGGACTACCTCTAGTCCTTCAGACAACCTTATGGACCAAACTCCTTCAGTCCTTCATCTGCAGGTCCAAGCTCTGCAAACTAAATCCCTGTTCCTTTAGTTGTTAGTTGGGTTAGGGTCCTTTTAGCTCTCGTCCTCCATTCCTTTTGTTAAGGCTAAATATATTTGGTGTTAGTTGTAGTCTTTCAGTCTAATCTTGCTCCTTTCTTAAGGCCCATTAGTTGTTTTAGTTTTTGACTTATTAGATCTACACCTTAGTTTAGATTAGTCCTTCAGTGCTACCTTCTTTAGGTCTTAGTAGTGTATTTAGCATTAGGCCTTTGGTCTTAGTCCTTTAGTTCTAACTCTTTAGTCCTGGCCCCTGTAGTATCGGTTCCTCACACCTAACCAAACAATGAATCCCTGTTCCCATTACATCAATTACTTTTAGTCCTTTTTAGGTTCTTTAATTGAAGAAATATTTGGTCATGGCTCATTTTGCTGTAACTTAATTTCTTCCAGTTGAGTCATCATTTGTTCGGTACTTCTAGCTTGCTTGGCCTGGTCCATTTAGCTTGTTTGGATTTAATACTATCTCTTATCTACTATCATCTACTCTGATAGAATAACCTGCATGGTTTACTCAAGCTAAACTGTATAGTTTATGAGCTAACTAACTAGCAATGTAGTTCTGGTTTAACAACTAGCAATGCAACAATTACAGTAAGCTAATCACTTGTATTTTGAACACAGCTAGCTGCTCTGATAATCTCTGGATTACTAACTAACGAGGAGGCCAATCATATGAATTGGTGATGAAATGATCAGTGTCTACAGTCAGAAAGTAGTAGAAGTTGTTCAGGTCTGTAGAGGTGGTAAAGTTAGACTCTTGGACAATCAGCTGATCAGATGTTCTGATCACCTAAAAGTCCTGTACCACTGCCCATATCTCTCTTCCTTGTTGTTGTTCCTTCCATCTCTCTTTCTCTATTGTCTAAAAAGAGTAACAATGAAGACTTAACAAATTCCCCCTTCCAAAAACCCACTAACGAACACCCCCCTCTATAGGCTTAATGAATGCCAGGCTTAATTAGAGCACCATGATGTCAGAGGCATTAATTATCAGTTGGCTTCGTTTCAGAAAACACACACTGTCTCTCTGTCTGTCTTTCTCTCTGTCTGTCTCTCCGTATCTGTTTTTTTTTCTTTTTTGTCTCTCTGTCTCTTTTTATTTCTCTGCCATATTCAGACTGAGCTTTTTGTCCCTGATGTTTAACTCAGATTTGTTCGTTTATTGGAAGAGACGAGAGAGAGAAGAGAGAAGAGAGAAGAGAGAGTGAAATCATTTCGGATTTACACCATTCTTTACATGCTCCTAAATCTGATACATAGCCTGATACATCTGATTTGTGGCAATGTCAGTCTGAGAAGTCAAATTACAATTCATGTGACTTTTACAAAGCATCTAGCATTTGCAGTCTGGCATACATGATGATTTTGGTGCTACTAGGGAAAAATACAGGACAGATGATGGAAGTGGTCAGTTGGCTGAAGACTCAACATCTGACATATTATTACCTAAAGTCGTAATATTGAATGTGTTAACAAATACTTGTCAATTAAAATGTTATTATTATTCATCTGGGGTCATGTTTGTGTCCACCTGATGAATACACGTTCAATATTCACTCTCTTTGGAGCTCTGGATTGGCTAAGAAAGCTGAGCTGTTCAGTAGAAGGTGGATAACAGATCTGAGTCCAATGGGGCCCAACGGTTCCCAGAACTGGTTTTCAGATTCAGGTCAGGTTCGGTCACGTGGGCTTAAGTAGCATACTTGATTTTTGAAGTTTTATTGTATTTATAACTGTTGATGACACAGCATAATGTGTGTGTGTAGGTGAAAACAATCTACCTATGGCATATATAAAACAGTGTCCTTCGATGGTCATTTACAAGGTGACCACACCTGTAATAAGGGTAAACAGGCAAGCTGTCACCATGGTAGCAACAATTGCGTGACAGGGTAACATAAACTCAGTAATTCAGTTTACATTAAATGCATCAGGATCTGGTCGGGTTTGGACATAATAAAATCAGAATGCCTGTCAGGTTCTGGTCGGGCTAGGTTACTACTGACTTTGGTTGGGTTCAGACAGAAATATGAACCATATTTGTTGTGTAAAACAAAACCCGAGTGGTAAAAGAAGCCAAAAAGATGTAGATGTTACTTTTAACCCATTTTCTTTGAAGCTGACTTATTCTCCTTGTATATAAGTTACCTATTCTCTGCTGTTCACACTCTATATAAAACTTTAGTCAGCTGATCTTTATTTCCTTCTTGATTTCCTGCAGAAGTGGACACCTCACACTGTCCCCATGTCTACACAGAAGGCGTAGCATGAGCAGCATGTTTAGCAGAGCAGCAGTAGCAGAAGTGTGTGCTGTGTAGCTACACTGGAAGCATTGAGCATAGGTCATAGCCCAATACACAAACGCTGTAGTTCCACATGTAGAATGAAGGAAAATAGACTTGAACCCTAAAAATATGTGTATAGTATACGTGACGTGAGCCGTTACACCAGCAGTTTATTCAGTTGATTAACACAGAAGCATACTGCTCCATCAGAAGAACATGTAATGTTTGACCATGTCATTCTAAAAGTATGGGCTAGGGCTGCACAATATATCGATATTATATCTACATTGTGATATGAGACGATCTTAGAATTGGGATACCATAATATCGTGATATGGCAGAAGTGTCTTTTCCTGGTTTTAAAGGCTGCATTACAGTAAAATGATGTAATGTTCTGAACTTACCAGATTGTTCTAGCTGTTCTATTATTTACCAATAGTCATCCCTACAATATTGTTTCGATATCGAGGTATTTGGTCAAATATACTGTGATATTTGATTTGATCTATATCTCCCAGCCCTACTATGGGCATTAATCTGCTGCTAGCCTCCACTCTTTTTTGCTTTCAGGCTCTCCACCAAGATTTTGGAACCTGGACCAGGCCTGACTCACAGTTGGTGTTCCATTTTCCTCCCAAAGGGTTCAGTGCAAGTTCTTCCGCACCAAAGAGGGGAAAACCATTTATTCATGGAGCTGTGTTCGTGCACGGGGGGGGGAATGACATGTTGAAACAGGAAAGGGTCGTCTCCAAAACATCATTGTTACATTGTAGCATTACTATAAGAGCCAAAAGCCTAATACCATAAAAAAACAGCCCTAGATCAACTCACTATTCATGACAACAAGGTTTTGGGTTCTAAAAAAGAGAGGGAATTGTCCTTTAAGGCTTACAATGTAAATGTAGCCCCTCTCTCTCTCTCTCTCTCTCTCTCTCAGATGATAAAATACAGTTCATCTTTGGCCTCTGGGAGCCACAGTTATAACTGAAGAGCTCTCTCTCTCTCTCTTTCTCTCTCTCTCTCTCTCTCTCTCTCTCTCTCTCACAATAAACATACTGTTTCATGCAGCACATCTCTATCTCTCTCTCTCACCTCTTACACACAAACAAGCACACACACTCTGCCCCACACACACACACAAACACACACACACCGTAGCGTGGCTGGCCAGATGGGACTCTTCCACATGACCAAGCCGATCAATCAACACTGAAGGGCCCAGGTGCTACTACGCACCATTTCACAGTCTGTCACACACAAACACACACACACACACACTAACGCACACACACACACATATATATTATATACACGCACGCACAAGTTGTACACACACACGTAGCAGCAGAGACATGCAGAGATAGAAAGATAAAGGACACGCACACACATGGAGGAAGGAAACACACACACACACACACACACACACACACACACAAACACACACACACAGTGCAACATGAATGACCCGAGCCTGGTCTCTAGAGGCCTCATCTGGATGGATGACAGAAGATGGAGAAGACAGACAGATGGATAGATAGAAAGACAGACAGACAGACAGACAGACAGACAGACAGACAGACAGACAGATAGATAGACAGATAGATAGACAGACAGATTGATATACAGATAGACAGATAGATAGATAGATAGATAGATAGATAGATAGATAGATAGATAGATAGATAGATATACAGATAGACAGACAGACAGACAGACAGACAGACAGACAAGCACATAGACAGTCAGATAGATAGATAAATTGATAGATAGACAGATAGATAAATAAACTGAAGAGTCATACTTCATTTTGATTGGCTGAGGCATGAGCAAAACATCCAAATAGTTTCTAATTAAATCTGCTAATTTCTTGCAGCTTTTCAGTCGTTTCCTGAGTTGTTTCTGACGGGTCATCAAACAGTTTCATACATGAACTCAGAATAAGCACAGGTTACATGAAGTTACAGAGAATCTTTGCCACAGCTTTGACAAATGACTCATATCAAACCTCAGTCTGACGCAAGTCCTTGTGGACTCCCTTCACGTAATGTAATCAACAACGATGACCAACCATGACCGTTTTCTTGTTACTTTATACAATATAAAGGAACCTGCAACTCTTTTCATCATGTTTAGAAGTTTGATTTGAAATGTTTTATATGTTCTTTTTTTCTAATTTGTCATATGCCCTTTCATTCAGTTTTTGGGTCATTGTAGGTGCAGTAGCTTTTAAAGATATTCTGATGGTTGACCTGATTTTGGTCATTTTGGTGGTTACACAGCCTGCATATTTTTGCTTTTCCATTTACTGATTCTGCACTCTTCTTTATCAACATTTGGTGACGCCGGAATCACAAGTTCCTATCGGCCATCAGAGTGATTGTAAGATATTGAGCTTAAACATGATCGAATATTTGATAGCACAATTGACATACAATGAAGTTCTATTTTCTTGGTCAATATAACAGGTACCGTTGAGGTTATATCTGCGGTGGCTTCACAGACAGCCATGGTGTTGTAAAAATAAAAGTAGACAGAATATACACATTTTTAGTTATTAGCATGGTGGAGCTATCATCTGTTAAACAATTATTTACTAAAAATCATTAATTTGTCTCAAATTGGAAGATATTAAAAATGTTTTGTCTTCATTGTTGTCATATCTAAACTAACCACAGTAATTTGAGTTACTAGTAATAATTATTGTTAACAAAGAGTAGCATAAGCTGTGTATGCTACATTAGTATGCTAGCTATATAGCGTGGTAGCTAACGGTTGAAAGCAGATTTACTTTACATTCAACAACACGTAAAAGGATTCTAAACTTAGCTGTCATTTGTGTCAGTGTCATTTATCATGTTTTTAATAAAAGAATCAACTTAGAGATGCTTTTCAGCTTCTTTAACCTCAGTTGCAGATCATTTCAGTATGTTTTGCTACATAGCGTTTTGTTAAGCACGCCTTGCACATTATGAGGCATAAATATGCTCAAGATGCTTCATTTCTGCAGCATTTTTCTTGTGAAAGATTTTGGCAATAAATCTGTATAAATATCAAAATCTCAGTTTTTTAAACTTGAACCACCTGCCTCTGAAACTGAATACATATAGTGTAGCTCTTTCCCAACCTCACTATTTCCCTTCTGACTAAAAAAAAAAAAAGTGATGATTGACTGACAGTTCCTCAAGAAAACCTCAAAGGGCTCTTCACAAAAATTCTCCAGATCATTCCCCCTTCCCCGCGGTGGTCAGGAACCCTGAAGTGCTCCCCGATGAAGCGCTTTTTTTTCACTGTATGTTCTACATTTCCTTCCCTCCGCCCTCCCGCCTTGACGAGACCTATTATTACTATGTCAGATCTAATTACGCAGACAATTTACATGTGATCCGCCAGCCCCTTCAAAACAATCATATACTAAATGCTCGGCGGCGGCTTACATTGCGCGTCCGTGTTAATGCAACAAAGTCAGCTCAGCGCTAATCAATGCATGACATCCATTCCAAATACCGGAGAGTGAGACAGAGCTTCTGTTTCAATCAGCACAGACAATAGAGACAGAATCACTGAGGATGGAGTGAGAAATGGAGGATAGGAAAAGAAAAGAAATACCTCATTGTTTTATTCTTATTTATTGTATTACATATTTAACTGATACTCAAGACTTCAATCTTGACCCTTGTCAACACAATGTGCCAATGACCTCAACTCAAAGGTCATCGTAATAGCTTTTCAGAGCTTTCATCTGCATCTCATGGCCTTCATCCACCGTCATTCATTAATGATGGTAAACAATTCTGTTTGCAGCTTCTCATGTGAGTTTTCTTTCTGCTTTTCCTCTCCTCTCCTCACCCTTTCCCTTCCTTCCATCCCCTTTCCTCTCCTCTCCCCTCCTCTCCCCTCCTCTCCTCTCCTCTCCTCCTCTCCTCCTCCTGTCCTCTCCTCTCCTCTCCTCCTCCTCTTAAACATTCCGAGCACAAAGACCCGGACCCAGCGTGGGAGCGACAGGGGGACGACCTTGGCACCACACCCAGCTGAGGTGAGGGGTTCCTGGGGTACAGAGAGGGAAACAGGAGGGCCTGGTCTCCATGGAGGAGAGATGGGGGGTGAGAGGAGGAGATGATGACACAGAGACGGAGAGAAAGAAATTCATTTTAAAAAGAGAGAGATAGAAGAGAGGGGAGAGGACAGGAAAAAATGAGAAGATGGGAGAAAAGAGGTGAGAATGGCAAATGGGAAGGGACTTATGTTATCAACTATGATAATAATGATTTGATATATCAAGAGAGGAATGGAGAAAGATACAAGAAAAAGGAGAAGGAAGAAGAGTCTGAAACAAAGGAAACGAAACAAAGACTGGAGCGAGAGAGAGAGAGAGAGACAGAAGAAGAAAAGGGACAGAGAGAGAGAGAAAGAGAGAGAGACAGATATATATTTCTATATAAAGTGTCCAGATGTGACCTCCACAGAGGGGGTCCAGCCTCATGGCTCAACACTCATTAATAAGGTCACACAGAGGTGAGACAGACGGCTGACTCACTGCATTTCAACAAAAACAACACGAGGAGGAGGAGAGAGCCAAGATCATCAAGTTTATACCACTTTTCTATATGCAGCGCTGTTTAATGCTGGCTTTATCATTATACATATATGATCATCAATCAGTGGCTTTTTTTTAAAAACAGTGTAATTTTCTTACTCCGTTGTCTTTTCCAGTAAAATGAATTGCACAAAATCCCCTTTTAATTTGAGTAATACTGTACATTTAAATAATTAAGTTTACTGATAATCTGAAGTGGAATAAACACCTTTCAACAAGTCCGACCCCGTCTGCCTGGTGTTTATTGAACAGGTCTAGAAATAGAAACAGAAACCAGACGTGGTGGTTTTAGCATCGCTGCTATTTCTGGGCCAACGACAGACACCGAGCAGCAGCATCTCTAAACTCCTGTCCTCAAAATCGGGGTTGTCAAGTTTTAGCTGTGGCCAAACTCCGCTGTGAAAAAAAGCCAGCTGACTGCAGGATGAGTTGGCAGTTAGTGGACATGTAAATCAGACAGCTTTCGGAGTTGACGGAACGCGTATTTTTAGCCACACTAGCGACGAGGGTCCATGGTTGGCAGTGTCCATCGTGTCCACCGCTTTAGTCCAGACTGGAAATATCTCAACAACTATTACATGGGTTGCCAAAGAATGTGGCACATGTATTCATGATCTCCAGAGGATGAATCATAATGAGTCTGAGTGACTTTCTACTCTGTGGCCACCAATAAAAGTTGATGGTTGTGGTTTTTGAGTGAAATATCTCTACAACTATTGGATTGATTGCTACAAAATTTGGTACAAACATTCACTTACCTCTTAGTATCATTTCCGTAAATTGTGGTGACCCCTTTAACTTTTCATCTACTGCAATCATCAGGTCAACATTTCAGTTTATCTGGCCTTTTTTAAAGACAAATGCAAAACTAATGGCGTTCACATCAGTCTCAACAGTAGGTCTGTCACAATAACTACTTTTGTTGGACGATATATTGTCTCAGAAATAATCGTGATTAAACGATATTATTGTCATTTGAAGATCATTTTATACCACTGATATAATGATGATATAATAGCATAATAATGCAAGAGGGGTGGGATTGGAGAGTGGGCGCTAAAAACACAGACTGCCATTATGGTTGGGGACAGAGTTATTTACCTTTAATTCTTCTACAGTCTCCACTCAGGATGTACACAGTGAGGAATGGAGGACACTACTTGCTTAGCCAATGAGACATGAATAGCCTCTTAGCTGCTAATGTGAACGTTGGTAATATTGAGTTTTGACCATGTATCATACGATAAGTCCATATATAGACATGATGATGTTGATCATTATTGTACAATAAGTCGTTAATTATTATGACAGCCCCGAAGAGGATTGACCTGGACAATCTGAATGGCTGCTAGCTGACAACCACATCGCTAATTTTTGACGAGTGTGACACAGAGGAATTCTTGGGGAAACATCCTCTGTGCTCCGTCACTTTCGCTTTGAGGTAAATTAGATGTGAAATTACAGAGTGAGAAGCAGTAGAAGCTAGTAGACTGAAGCTGCTGCGCATCAGAATCAAACCGAAAGCCACATCAGATCGTTTATTTAGAACAGAACAAAATGTGCTTACATGCCGAAAAAACCACCGAGCCTCTCATTTACTATGTAGGTGACAGTTACAGGGGCGGGAGGCAGGGTGATGCACCTGCTCTGCAAAGCAACTAGACTCAGGTATACACACACACACACACACATATATATACTGTAAAACCACATATACACACACATACACACACACACACACATATATATATATATATGTATATTCGTGAAAGCTAGAATCAAGCCAAAGTGCAAAAATCCACACATACACACCTCCAATCTATCATTACACACACTGTACACACATGACAGCCAGCATCACACACACACACAAGTTCATTGATATATTCATTTACACAACACACACACACCTATATATACAGCGATATACATTTACACATATGAAGCAGCCATCACCGACAAATGACTAAATGAACATGAATACACGCATTGAACAAGACACAAGTACAAGAGCACACACACTCATTCACACACACACACACACACACACACACACACACACACACACACAAAACCACAACCATACAGAAGCTTACATCAAACACTCAGATACTGACACACTAACCTGCCAACCCACAAGTAACACACACACACACACACACACACACACACACACACACATTGAGGTTTGTTTACCTCACTTTCGGGGACATAACATAGACTTGCATTCACTTCCTGGCGCCATACCCAAACCTTAACTGCTGACGTGTTTTACCAAATGGGGACACGGCTTTTGTCCCCACTCGCACAAACTAACTCCAGTCAACTGTTTTTAAGTCTGGTGTGCGTCCCTGAAAGTGACTTAAGTCATACACATAGACACGCACACAAACAAACAAATTGCGCACAAACCACTCCGAACCCAAACCAAGCACACACACATAAAGCATGTGCATGCGTCACAACTGTGTGTGTGTGTGTACTTAGAACATATATGTAAGAGCAAGTTCACATTTACACACAACTCTTGATTGCTAGATCGCTATGTATGTGTATGTGTGCGTGTGTGCGTGTGTGTGCGTGTGTGTGTGTGTGACAGAGAGAGAGAGGCGGCAGATTAATCTAGTAGGGTCGCTGAGATGACACTAATCCCTTCGCTGATTATCTAGAGCATAACATCACTCTAATCTGATGGTGGGGGGTTAAGAAAGACAGACAAGGTTAGAGCGAGGGACAGAAAGAGAGAGAGAGAAGGGGACGATGCATTCACACTCAACATGTTCAGGTTGTTCAGGTCCATTAAACTCTTTAGTGTTTCTTTCTCTTTTTTTTGTGTTCTAGTTCATTGCGGGTGAGAATCACGACTGTCAATAAATAATGAATCTCCTGCCTCAGAGTATTCCTCACACACTGCAGTCATTCTCCACATATATGAGGGATTAGAGCTGAAAGTAAGTCCAAACCACCTAGCTCATGCACAGTAGCCACATTTGGGACACCACTGCCACACAAAGATGCAATTTCTGTTTAAAAGGAAGTGTTTTCAAGCAGAATGTTTCAGTTTTAATGTAAAAAAAAGGCCTCATGAGACCTAATATATTAGTTTGGTAAATGTAAGACCTTTAAGTAGGAAGCACCCACGGCTGTCTTATATGTAGAGATCAGACAGTCCCACATGAGGCCATTAACACCACAGAAAACACCCAACTAAGTGTAAAAAAAACCCCCACAAAGACATGACACCCTAGTAGCTGCAAAGCAACCACCTAAATAACACATTAGCAATGCCCTGCCAGGAAGTTGTCCATTAATCATTAAGAAACACCTCCGATCTTTAACACAGACTGTTCACACTGTTATTTACAAGTGATCCGATCAGATTTGTGAGTCCAGACATCAACCAACATATCAGAATGGGTTGCTGTGATAACGTTGTAGGTGTCAGTAATTATGCATGCTGCTGGTGAGGCGGCTTTTCGATGTATAACCATGAGCGATGAAGATCCATCGGCGTCATCCATACCGCTCTGCCGGTAGCAGCATGGGTTCTGCTCAGCCAGATTTAACGTTGTCTCCGTATGACATATTGCAAGTGACACGAAAGACACTTTGAAATCAGAGTTAAGCGTCCAGAGCGTCCAGACTGAGACACATCTGTAGAAATCCGATCCGAATCGATTTTTAAACCTTTGGATCCCATTTGCAAAAAATCATTTGGCTGTCCAAACTTTCTATCAATCTGCGTACAATCTAAATATGTTAAAACATTTATTTAGGCTGACAAAAAAGGCCAAATTGACTCTAGTTTTGTCAAAGACAACAACGTACACACCATCTTTTTTCAGTGTATCACGATAGCTTTGGAGGAAGTCAAGTTTAAGCTTTAAAAATGAAAAACCTCATGAATATTTTTTCTCCCTCTCTGTTTGCGCGGCTTTGGAGTGGGAAACGAGTGAGGTCAGATCACTCTCTAACACATGCAGCTGGGCAAATACGGCATCAGTGATTTTAATGAAAGCTCGGCGGTTTTAAATATTGATAGTGAAACAGTGCGTTTTTCCATCAGGGCACACAATAAGTCGGAGAGTGACAGAAAAGCCCAACAGACGCGGGAGACAATCAGATTTTACCAGAGCGACTTGACTGAGAAATGATTCTGTTAAACCACAACAGTCACGGCTGGAAAGTGAAGAGGAGAAGAGGATGTTTTCTGGAAACACTGTTGGCGATGGTGGAGCTGTGTGTGTATGTGTGTGTGTGTGTGTGTGTGTGTGTGTGTGTGTGTGTGTGTGTGTGTGCGCTCCATATCCACGGCTGTCTCTGTCTCTTAGTGTTATCATTATCAAAGTAAATTGCGGCTCCCGTGTGCCAGATGAAGAATAGAATATTTCCATTTCTGACTCTGGGGTCGTCTCTTCCTCCGCTGCCTGTGCTGCTACGTACCATAATCACAACACTGTCACAACACATCGCGCACACAATGGATCACTCCCGCAAAAGATACAAAAACTCTCAACTTTTAGATAGATTCTCAGTGTGAATTCGACTAACTAAACCATTTCCACAATGATTATTTTCCTAATATTACATTTTTTTCTGTTATTTTTTAGAGTAAACACTGGATGTTTTTAAAAGGAATCTGAAGGTGCTTTCATTTCATTCTTTTTATTGTTTTTTTCTTTTTTTTTTTCTTTTTTGGCTTTTTGTCATGAGCTTCAAGTAAACAATGTTTTTGATTGAAAGAAAATGATTTTCTTTTTTTCTTGTCATGATTTCAGTGTGCACGCAGCAGCAGCCTCAGAAAACTAGCAAGATGCAGACGGGTCACTGTGAGGCAATAGGTACGTATCATACATGTGTCATGGAAGTAAAGTAAAAAAAATTGTAATTATTATAGTTGAATTAATTTATTTTCCCCCATATGTTGAGATTAGGGCCTGACTGATACTGGATTTTTTGGGACCCATGCCGATATTCACTATTTAAAAATGCAGATATATATATATTGGACGATAATCTTATATATACAGAACGCACATTTAAAAA
Organism: Scomber scombrus; assembly: GCF_963691925.1. Taxonomy (NCBI): domain Eukaryota; kingdom Metazoa; phylum Chordata; class Actinopteri; order Scombriformes; family Scombridae; genus Scomber; species Scomber scombrus. The sequence goes on from NC_084984.1 coordinate 25,244,970, forward strand.
AAATATGGCTATCAAACACTTGACAAAGATATGTAATGGAGGCAGGATATTTTACACTTTAACTATAAACACAGTGCACTGAAACTGTAAACTCCACTGGAAATGTAATCATTATAAATTCCTATAAGTAATAACACACATACAACAAAGAAAACATATGTACGTATATATTAAACTTGAATTAAGAAAAAGGATCAAACATACATAAAATACTGCCCGAAAATATTGGCGCATATCGGACAACATATATACTGATACCGATATCTATCTGTGATAAGACAATATCGGCTGATCATATTGATATATTGGTCAGGCTTTAGTTGAGATGTATGAAAAGCTCCAAAATAAACACTCTGTGAGTGGACTACTTGGTTACTATAAGAAAATGATTTAAACAGCATCGTGAATGATTTTATACTAAGCGGTCGATCACTGTACCACTAGTTCCAATGAAGAGAAATCTGAATTATAATTTAGACACATTTTAACAGTGTAATTCCAACTTTGTGGCAACAGTTTGAGGAAAGCCCTCTTCCTGTTACAATGTGACAATGACTCACATATGATATAACTGTATTGAATTTGTGTCCACATACTATTGGCCATATTGTGCATTTATGAGTGCTGTCTTTTTGCTGATGTTGGTAGCAGTTTGTCACACACACACACACACACACACACACATACACACACACACCTGTTTCCGACTTTCTGGCTTCAAATTAAAGGTTTTCACAACAGATCTCAAACCAAAATCAGGAGTTGCGAGACTGAGAATGAGCAGGTAGAGTGAGATAGCTGAGAGCTGACGTCTTCCATATTTGATGCATCCAGTCAAAGGTAATTAAGCTCTGTGCTGTGTGTGTGTGTGTGTGTGTGTTTGTTTATATGTCTATGTGTGAGTGTGTGTGTGTGTGTAAGTGAGAGAGAGAGGGAGGCAGATTATCTGTGTCAGTGGCCATTTGCTCACAACTGGCGCCACATCAGAGAGAGCCAGAGGCAGAGAGCATCATGGGTAAATGAGCACACGCTGCCTGGCGTTTTCCACACGGCGGGCAAGGGGATAGAGAGAGAGAGAGAGAGATGGAGAGAGAGAAATTGCATGCCAGATGACCTGTCTCCTCCAGTGTACACTAGTGTTTCACTAATTCTCTGCACACGCACACACACACATACACAGCATCAGAACACAACCCAACGCAGCAGTGAATCCAAAGTTCACTGGAAGAAATAAGTGCAGTGCAAAATAATGACAACACACACACACACACACACACACACACACACACACACACACACACACACACACACACACACACACACACACACACACACACACACACACACACACACACACACACACACACACACACACACACACACACACACACAGGCAGTCTGTAGCGTACCTGCTAGCCTGGAGTTGGCGTACGGAGGTGAGAGGCTGTCATGTGATGCCATGTACTGAGATCCATCTGCATAATTCTACAAAGAGAGAGAGACACACACGGGGGTGAATAATGACTTATTTCATCTTCATTCTATCCTGTTGTAATTACTAATAGCAGCAGGAATGGTTGTCATAGTAAAAACTGCATTTAACAGTAGTAGTTGTAATCACTAGTAATAGTAGTGTTATTGTTGTCATAGCAGCGTGTTACCTTGGAAGAGCGACTTCCACTCGCCCATGACCCTGCACTCGTTCTCTCCTCCATATCTGTGAGAGAGAGAAAGAGAGATCCATATTTATATTTATAGAACATTTACAGTACAGTTGAGCGATCATATAGGTTGAAAATTACACCAAGAAGCACAAAATCATTTATAAAAAAAAGTTGAAGTTAAAATAAATTAATTAAACAAAATGAGAAAAAATCCCCCCAGCGTTTCATTTACTCACATACTGACATACTAAAAGTCCTTAGCCCACACATCCACATTTCTATCACTCACATGATCAACATCTCTCATCACTTTCACCATAAACACGCACCAACACTCAACGCTACATGTTACTACTGCATTGTGTCTATAATTACCTCCAGCAGTGTAAATCACTACCTCTCCATGCTCCATGTCATTAAACATTATTGATTATGATTGCAGAGCCTTTAATGTGTCTGTGAAATTTAATGGTCTGCTTCCTACAGGCCACTAATCCCCCCTCTGTCATCACACTGCATCCATGATGTCAGATCTGTCAAAGGTCAGTGTGTGCTGTCTGAGGTCACAGGTTTGATTCCTGATACAGCTGCACACTGCTGGACTGAGCTTACAGCTGTACCTGTGTTGTGTGCTTCAGTGTTCAGATAAATGATGAATAATGAAACCAAGTCTTTAACTTCTTGGATCGAGATTTAAAGTGAAACCAGCAATCAATAGATGTGACTATTGATCTCAAGTTTGCCCATAAAGAAATATAACATTGTGCATTGTACAACGACAAAAGGAAGCAGCATGGAGGATGTCAATGATATTAGGAAAGAAAGAACAAAAATGAAAGAAAGAAAGAAAGAAAGAAAGAAAGAAAGAAAGAAAGAAAAGAAGAAAGAAAGAACGGAATAAAGAGAAATAAAGAAGCAAAGATAAAGAAACAAACAAATAAACAAACAAAGGAGTAAAGAAAGAAAGAAAGAAGGAAAGAGTGAAAGAAAGAAAGAAAGAAAGAAAGAACGGAATAAAGAGAAATAAAGAAGCAAAGATAAAGAAACAAACAAATAAACAAACAAAGGAGTAAAGAAAGAAAGAAAGAAGGAAAGAGTGAAAGAAAGAAAGAAAGAAAGAAAGAAAGAAAGAATGAACGCAATTAAGAGAAATAAAGAAGCAAAGATAAAGAAACAGACAAATAGACAAACAAAGGAGTAAAGAAAGAAGGAAAGAGTGAAAGAAAGAAAGAAAGAACGGAATAAAGAGAAATAAAGAAGCAAAGATAAAGAAACAAACAAATAAACAAACAAAGGAGTAAAGAAAGAAAGAAAGAAGGAAAGAGTGAAAGAAACAAAGAAAGAAAGAAAGAACGGAATAAAGAGAAATAAAAAGAAATAAAAAGGCAAAGATAAAGAAACAAACAAATAAACAAACAAAGGAGTAAAGAAAGAAAGAAAGAAAGAGTGAAAGAAAGAAAGAAAGAAAGAAAGAAAGAAAAAAAGAAAGAAAGAAAGAAAAAGAAAGAAAGAAAGAAAGAAAGAAAGAAAGAAAGAAAGAAAGAAAGAAAGAAATGAAGGGGTAAAGACAGAAAGAAAAAGAAAGAAAGTAAGGAGTAAAGAAAAAAGAAAAAGAAAGAAAGAAAGGAAGGAGTAAAGAAAAAAGAAAAAGAAAGAAAGAAAGGAAGGAGTAAAGAAAAGAAAGAAAAAGAAAGAAAGAAAGGAAGGAGTAAAGAAAGAAAGAAACAGGTACACATACTGTATAATTTGTTAAGGAACTGGAATTCACAACAGTCGTGGTTTTGGTAAATGTTTGTTGTATTTTGAATATTAGTGTTTTGAGGTGTAAAGCTTAAAAAGTGATTTGTATTTATAACATGATAATGATGTGATAAATGATGACAGGATGTGCATTTAATGTCTCTGAGTATTCTATTCAGGCTTGTGCAGTGTGCAGTGTGTTGGAAGTGTAGAAATATAACCAGGTATAAGACTACTGCTGTGACTTTTACATAGAAATGAGTTGAGCTCCTATTTAGACATGAGACCTGAGTGACATTATAAATGATCATATTGACTCGTTGTCTGACAGGGGCTTAAATGAAGAGATTTCTCATGAGATGTTTAATAAATGCAACCATGCATCACTGTGTCTTAATACCAGAGAATCAGGATGCACAAGTACTAGATAAATAATATATACTTCTTTGACATAGGAGACTACGATTCATATCCAAAGCTTAACTTAGAGGTGTCAGATCAGACGTAACACACTGACAAACAACCTGCTTTGTCGTCTGTGTGTGAAGACAGACGCACAGAGGTTGAGACACACTGACATTAACAGAGAGAGAGAGAGAGAGGGATGTTAAATACATCCCTCTCTGTACATGACAGGTAGATCAGTTCATTCAGGTCGACTGAAATGTGCAAACACAGCTCTCGCTTACAGTACACACACACACAAACACACACACAAACACCATCACACACACACACAGACACACACACACACACACACACAGTCGTCTCATGTATTGTAATGCACAAATCTCTCTTCAATAGGCTCTCCATTGTGTCAGTGTGTGTATAGCGAGCAGCTTACATTCATTGTCGAGTCATTTGGAATGTCAGCTTATCTGTGTGAGAGGGTGTACGAGTCTCTCTCTCTCTCTGTGTTTGTGTCCGTGTGTGTGTGTGTGTGTGTGTGTGTGTGTGTGTGCACAATAGAAATAAAGTGGTTCAGTTACAAAAAGCCTTTTGAAGTCAAACCACAAGTCTCTACCTCAACAGAAGCACCTTTAGGCTTTCTATTTCTACAACAGAATAGAATAGAATAGAATAGAATAGAATAGAATAGAATAAAATAAAATAGAATAGAATTTAAGTGTGTTTAGTGATGGTAAATTGGATTTAGGGGACACACATTCAATGACAAATTCAAATGTAACATGAGATAGGATGTATTAAGCGATTATGTTCAGATCAGTTGGATTTAGGGAACCAGGTAGATTTAGGCAACACACCTTAAAATTAGGTGAAATTTAGGGCCACGTCTGGATATGGGGGAACACATTATGATTGGCTGGATTTTGGGAACATATCAGTCAGATCTAGGGAACACACACTTGATCTGCTGGATTTAGGGAACACATTATGATCAGTAGGGTTAAGGGGGGATACACACCCTTTAAAAGCTGGATTTAGGTCAGATTGATTTTGGGAACAGATAATTGGTCAGTTGTATTCAGGGAACACATACTTGATAGTTCGGATACGGGGAACAAACTCATATAATGAGTCTGATTTGTGGAACACACTTGATTTTTCTGGTTTGACATTTTACATACACTTTGATGGATGGATTATGAGGAATATACATAAATATATATATAGAACATATAAATATACATAACACAATAATAGTATTCAAAAAGTAAAGAAAATAAGTCTGAGAAGAAGAGAACAGAGGAGAAATCAAATTAAAGTAGAAGAAGAGTGTCTGAAGATAGCTGGTCAAGATGGGAGAGAAGTGCAGGTGAAGATGGAGAGGATGAGGATGAGGAGGACAGCAATTAAAGAGAGAATCCTTCAGTATTGAAAAGTAAGAGGAAGGAGAGAGATTGGGGAGGGAGAGAGGAAAGGAGGAGAGGAAAAAATACAAGTCGGTGTGCGGGGAGTTGAAAGACGTGGAGGAGGAGGAGAGAAGGAGGCGTCCATGTGTCCTGCACCTGATAAGGCCTCCGATTGAGGGCTATAAATTACACCAGAGAGAGAGAGAGAGAGAGAGAGAGAGAGAGAGAGAGAGAGAGAGAGAATTTACACACAAGCAGGAAAACACATTCTTAAAAGCACACATATTTCTCTCTCACCCTCCCTCTCCCTCTCTCATACACTCTCATACACACACACACACACACACACACACACACACACACACACACACACACACACACACACACACACACACACACACACACACACACACACACACACACACACACACACACAGAGAGAGAGAACAGGTTATCTATCATCAGTTAATGAACTTAGACTGACAGACAGCTCCATGTCTCTCACACTGATCCTATTAAGACCTGCCTGACACAAAACAGACTCCTATTAATACAGTTAGGCTCTGTGTGTGTGTGTGTGTGTGTGTGTATGTGTGTGTGTATGTGTGTGTGTGTGTGTGTGTGTGTGTGTGTGTGTGTGTGATCAGTTAGGACTTTTATTTATCTTATTTATAATGATTTATCATTGTGCATGTATAGTGCAGACACTAACTATGAACAGAGTCTATATATTAAAGCATACATACATAGTCCCTACCAGAGCAGTGATTTTTAACTTACAGAAGAGGCAAACAACGAGTCTTTGTGGCCAAAAAAAAGACAAATGATCTGGTCCGGTTAAATGTCAGTTGCTAGAGAATCATGGTAGAAGCTATTAAGGACAAATTACAAAAAGCAGTGACTGAATGCTGTGATTGTGGGGTCACTTTAACAACTGTAGTTTTGTTTTGTGAGTCTAAACCAGGAAAATACAGTACTGCCTTTTAGTTCTGGTGCTTTTTGAGTTTTTACTGATTTATTATAACACATCTGTGAACTTAAAGTCAGACAGGTAACTCTCCATCTTCCCAAGAGTCACAAATAGCAGAAAGAAATAACTGATTATGAGCAATATTGTACTGTATTTTCATCTATTCAGCAAATCTAATAAATAAAGTAAAACTTATGTCATTTTAGAACTTTTCATAGAATCATATTTGATTAATAAATTGTCTGTAAATTCCAAAACCATTGAGAAATAAATCTGTTTTATGATGTAACAAGCTGTGGTCATGGTTAAGTTAGGTTTTTAGTACAAATATCACTTACTTAGAGAATGATCATGGTTTGGGTTAAACTGAAAACTTAAGGTTAAGGTTAGGGGAGCTTTATTTTTTAGGGAATTGTTAAAACGAATCTAATGTTCATGATTTTTGGAAACATGAAACAAGCAATAGTTTTTTTACCAGTCCATCTACCCTGACTTCCTCCCTATATAGACTTTGCTATTTGAATGGTGGACAAGAGTCATAATTATTGTGGCCACTAGATGGTGCTGTCACTTGAGCGTAAACACATGTCGTTTCCGGACGTATCGTATGTTACAAATACCGACAAACGTATAAAAACAACGACATGGATTCTTTGTGGTCGCTTTGTTTCCACTCACTTCCTAACAAGGAAACTGATCAAAATCCGCAGCCCACCTCCTGTTTAAACTCTTTACCGCTTTGATGATTCAGGCGGGGAAAAATTCCATCGCTAGTGCTAACACAGTCCTGCGGTCGGTCTTTTTACACCACAAATGCGCCGGTTTGCTTGAGACTCTCCTCTTGTTTAGTCCACAACAAAGTGGAGATGACAGCTTTCGCAGCATGAAGCGGACCACAAGGGAAAACACACCGCTGCTCGTTTGAAATGTACCGATGGATCTGTGTTCAACATGTGATGGTACACACCTGTTTCTACAGCTACACTCACTGTTTTATCTTGTACCAAATGACAGGATATACAAGACCATGTTGTTTCATTACCACATAACCACGAGATGACATTTAATGCATTAAAGCTTTACTTTTAAATGAGAGACTGCGACAGATATTACCACTTTTAACTTTTTGTTTATGTAAGGTAAATGGCAACTGAAGACCTTTATTCACACGCGCTCACACACACACACACCCACACGGTGATGATGGTAATAAATGGTCTCTGATTGACAGAAATGAGGACAGTGGTCATGCTGCGAAAAAATCAAGTGTGTGACTGTGTGCTTGTGTGTGTGTGTATGCACCTGTTTTAGCTGTGTAGCCCCACTGTTCTCATCTGGTCTCCAACCAAACTCTATAATTAACTGCAGGCCTTCCCCCATCCCCCAACACACACACACACACACACACACACACACACACAGACACACACGATCAAACAGCTTGACGATGATCCGAAAAACGTCCTGTCATCAAATTGATTTAAGTATTTCTTTATTTCTGTCAATCAAACACACTCACTCAAACAAACATTAAAATGTTACTGAAAACTGAAAAATAAAAATAGAGTAATTTTCATGCCTTGTTTGAAATGAACATCATCAGAAGTAGACATAAGGGTCTCATCTCTGTATAGAAACACACAGCAGATAAAACAGTAATGGGCTCCGGTGCTTTTCTAACCTCCGTATTCACTAAAGATCCTCTGTAGACTTGTTGTCAGCCAGACTCTGCTGTGTAATCAAACATTTTACACCTTCCCCAACTGGGAATGTTTCAGACACTACATCTCCCATGATAATGGCTGCAGCCATGATGATGAGCCATTACAGTCTTGAAGACAATGTTTACCGGGACCGACTTGAAACATAAGAGCTGCGCCTCCCAACCAAAATCAAACAATGTTAAACATCCAGCTGGTGTGAAAGTGGACGCAGAAGCAGCTAAATGTACAAGTCTGATCTGAAGTGTTTTGAGTGGCAGGTTGGCTACTAGATGCCTCAAGAAATGTGACTGTGATGAAGTAAATGGAAAAGCCTCCAACTTCTCTCCATAAGCAAGAAGTCAATACACTCTTGTTATCACTTCATTTCAACTGCCACTTCAGCTTCTATCAGTAATTAGGTTTCAACATCTACTTCAACGTCTTCTACATACAACGTAATCTCATTTACAAGGCTCTATATCTGCCACTCCAACTTCTTCTAGTAACTCAGTTTCAATCAAAGACTGTATGTAAAGATGGACGTAGCGAGGTGTGACGCCAACAAAGCCAACGTCTTCTGAAGTGAACACGTCACACAGGGTTACTTGAGGTAAGATAAATGCTCAGTAGACTTAATTATTATTCTTCTGTGCGTTAAATCTAGTTTTTTATTCAAAAGAAAATCACATCTGTGTAAAAATCAAATCATTTAGATGTGGAGGAGTGGTGGCGTCTATCACATGATGGGTATTGAATGAAATACTCAATTGGTATCGGTATCACTTTAAGGGTACTTGCATCGGTACTGGTATCATAATTTTTTTAACGATACCCAGCCCTAGGGCTAACATTAGCTAGGTTAGCTAGATTGTGCTAACAGGGCAGATATTGTTATCAAGTTCTATTTTACTTGCTGAAATCTTGTAACAACACTCCAACGCAGTACGAATCCCGTAGACAAGGGGGGGGGGGGGCTGGTGAGCCAACTGTCAATTACAGCTGTTGATCTCATGGCGGACATCAAAGCTACTTTAATTTTTCAATTCTTATTAACAGAGTAATAATATCCAAAATGACCACGAACATACTCAGTAGAGGGTCTGAATTAAGCGATTGAAACCATAATGGCTCATTGAAAAAAGTATTAGTAGTATTTCTAGAGAGAAGTTGAGGCTGTTTGAACATGAGTTGGAGCCTCTAGTGGCAGTTGATGGCATTACACATTAAGTTACTTTCACATCGGTTTCAGCTTCAAGCCGTGCTGGTTCCCGCTTGGTGTCAACTGCCACCTCAACTTCTATCAGTTCTCCACTTTATAGTACAAATACATTTTTAAAATATCTTCACTTTAGCTGCTACTGCCATATGAGACATTTTAGAAGCTCCAAACAATCAAGCGATTTTTCAGAATAAAGCGAAAATTGTAAATTTTTTCCCAAAAAATTGCTTTTAAACTTTTCATCAGTTCTAATAATAGAAGGCAAAAGCCTTTTATCATTAAGAATAATAGAGCCCAAACTGCATCAACAGAAATTGAAAAGAAACAATCCCGCCCATGCAGTTTGATTGACAGACGACGACTCAGAAGTGAATGGACTGAGATGGAAAAAGAATGAAAAGGATAGGAAATGACAAGTGTTAAGCCTTTGTTAAAATAATAATAATAAAATGTTAAAAACAATATCATATTCAAGGAAAGGCAACTATAAAGCAAAAGAGAACAGCTAACGTAAAAGATGAGTGACAGAAAAAGATGGAGGACGGCAGAGACGCCAACATCTAATTCAATCATTTTATATAATGCAGAGAAGCTTCTTGTACTTTCACTGAACTACATTCATGTTATTATCCTGGGTAATCACACACACACACACACACACACACACACACACACACGAAGATGAGACAGTAAGAATTAAGAGTCAGATTACGTCTCTGTATCTTCTCCTTTAAAGCCGCTTAAACTGTCTAACACCCACAATCCTACTTTGTGTGTCTGTGTGTGTCTGTGTGTGTGTGTGTGTGTGTGTGTGTGTGTGTGTGTGTGGCTGGACACAAGCAGGGGAAGTGATGTAATGATCACATCCAGGAAGTGGACCACGTCCTGTTTTGTTACACGATTGGTGCTCGCTCTCTCTCTCCTCGCCTCCCCTCTTTCTTTCCTTCATTTCTCCCTCACCCTCTTTTTTCTTTTAATTTCTTTCGTCCCCTCTGTTTCTCAATCTCCATTCCCCACTCCCCTCTTTTCCTCTTATTCATCTTTCCTTCCCTTCCTCTCATTCTTTTTATTTATCATTTATTTCCTTGCCCTCCCTTCCCTCCTTCATTTTATTTTGTATTTTCCTTCCCATCCCCTTTTAATTTGTTCCCTTCATCATCTCCTCGTCCCTTTTCTCCTTATTTTATTATTTCATTGATCTTCCCTCTTGTTCACTCCTTCTTTCAGCCTACCTTTACTCCTTCACCTTTACTGTCTTTACATTCTTTTTCCTTGTCTTCTTTTATTTATATTTTTCCTCCCTCCTCCTGTTTGCTCTTTCTCTCCTTGTCTCCCCTTTCCTCCTCCTCTCTTCCCTCCATCCTTTCTTACCATTCTGTCATACCCTGCTTCCTTTCTTGTCTTGTGTCATCTTTCCATCCTCTTTTCCTTCCCTTCTCATTCATCCCCTCATTCTTTTTCTTTAATACTATCCCTGTATCCCTCTCTCTCGCACTGAGAAATTGAGGTCAGAAAAAAGGGATTACGAGCACGCTGTTGCTGTTTTGAATTGAGAAACCCTCCCCTGCGACCCTCCCCGAGGAGCCTTTGAGCAAGGCACGGCAGCAGACGGCGCCTCCATCTGAGCCTCCATCCGCCACACAAAGAAAAACAACTCTCCTCTCTATCCCGTCTCCGTGGTTACGGAGCTCTGATCGAGAGGACAGTTGGAGATGAGGATGGAGATGCCACATCAATTGACATCTTGTTACCATGGTAACGAGGAGAGAGATAGAAAGAGAAAGAGAGAGAGAGAGAGAGGACATGAATGACCGTCATCAAGGCGACTACTGACCAAATAAAAAACATGCATCTGTTATGAATCTAAGTTTCCATCAGGGTGTTTTTATTGACTGGTGGGTATTGATTATTATTGTGGATTTTTGTTGACTGGTGTTTCTTTTTTGAGAGAAACTTTTGTTCTTCACGGACCAGGCGATCATAAAGCCCACATAAAAGAAAATAAAACAAACCTTCCATGAGCAAAAAGAGAAAACACTCTTAGCACAATTTTTTTTTTTCTTTCTGTAAGTGAATCCTGATTTGTTGTACTTATTAGAGCCAGTGATGGAATCCTTTTTTTTTAAGGCCTTAAGGTTATAAATGACTCACTTGTTTTTTTTTTGAAGATCAACACATCACACGCAGAGTTATAACTGCCTGTCATTAAAGCCTACGAGGTATAAGAATTGTTAGACAACCCATTAGGTTTTATATTATTGTATCTTTGCCATGTTTTCATACAATAAGCACATTCATCTTGACATGAGACAAGGCTACAAGAAAGGTTTGACTTCTTCTTTAATCAGGTGGATCCATGTGTAAAATATCAAACCCAATAACAATCCTCCCCTAATTTCAGCCAAGTTTTAGCGACATGAAAGACGTTAACACCAGTTTCTAGTGTCCTGAGCTTTGTATGCCAACCATTTATCCCTACCACTATGACTTGTGTGATGTAAGAAGGACTGTGTATTTAAGCTCAATGCTGACCAAAATGAGGGAGAAAGTTGGCATCAAACATCTGATCAGATACACTATCTTGATCACTTTCTAACACTTCTCAATTGGATAGAGAGAGCCTAACTTTCAAGCATAATGAAGCGCACCATCTGATTGTACTATCTTGACCACGAATCAAAGAGTGAGGTTTAATAATCTCTCCCACTCTCATCACTGTGGGCTGATTAGCCTGAAGACATATCATTATATGTGTGTTCATCATGAGGGTTAACATTTCATTACAAGGATGTTTTTTCCCATTTCTGACAGGAAGTGGGAAGAGAACTTTTACTATATGTGTTGAACTGTATGTGTGTGTCCAAAACTGACACTACCATCTTAACTTGTGTCAGTAAATATGCTTCAGATGCTATTTTAAATTCTTTCTATTTAAAATAGCATCTGAAGTGGAACATTTTCATCAGCATGCACACACACATTTTCTTCAGTAAACCCACATTCTTGTATATTTAACATCATTTTTTTATTATTATGATAAATGAAAATGGTGATTTGTGGAAAAGAGCGTATTTATTATATATTTATATTCAAACTGAGGTCATGACAAAGAGTAGAGATTTAGTCTAACTACAAAGATTAAGAAATCACTCTACAAAAACAAATGCCAAATAAAAATGCAACAATGTTGAAATATGCCAGGCTAAATTTAGGGGATATGTGTGTATAATAAAACAAAATACAAGTCTCGGTTTGGAATATTTCACTCAGTATAAACATGATGAAGCTTCTATGCAGAGCTGGCACTAACTGATAAACAATATATATGATGCAATCAGGGAGAGGAAAGGTTTCTATCACATTTTAGAACTAGTTAAGGGACAATTTGAGGAGGAAATCAGGGTTCAAGAGGTTAATGATGAGAATTTCATTCATGTTTTGGTCTCACGCACATTCAGTCGATGTGTTAGTGTGTCTGTCAGGAACTTTTTTTGTGCGCGCACACACACACACACACACACACACACATACACACACACACACACACACACACACACACACACACACACACACACACACACACACACACACATACAGGGGCCAGCGTTTCCTGTCATTAGGCAGCAGAGCTGTTCTATAATTAGAACATCTGGACCCAAGTAAGTTTAGTGCCAGTGCCCTTACACACACACACACACACACACACGCACATTTTCATAAGCATGCAACTAATCATACAGACACACAGGCAAACATTTGTAGCCATCATCACACATATACAGAGACACACACACACAAACACACACACACACACACACGCACCAAAAAACAGTACATGGCTTATTTTTAGTGACTTTTTTTAGTTAATGTTGCTTGTTTTTCTACTCTTTTGTTCAAAAAGAGCACATTCAAGCAAGAAAACAAACAACAGCTTGGATAGCTAATGGCACGCTAAATGAAGAGAGAGAATAGCTCATGTAGACAGAGAGGAAGAAAGAAAAAAGAAAGACAGAATGGGAGGGATAGACAGAAAAAGTACGAGAGAGAAAAAAAAACATTAGCAAGTTCAAACATGGCTTTCTTGAATCAGCCGTGGTGTGTGTGTGTGTGTGTGTGTGTTTGTGTGTGTTTTTTAAAAGACAGCCGAGCTCAGAGTCTACAGATGCCTTTCCAAAAAGAGAGATTAATATTGATAATAAGAAGGCCGTTCCTTTTTGGGTTTTTTTGTTTTTTTTCTGTGTTTGTTTTGTTTTGTTTTTTTGTTTTTTTCCATCTCTGTGGTGGAGGAAGAATAAGCGGCGCGGGCGATTCCTTTGACAAACCCCCTCGTCTCTCCACACAGGCCCATGTGAAGCCGAGCCAACTGTGGCTTAGATCTCTACACACCATCACAACCAGAGGAACAAAAGGAAATTCAAAAAAAAAAAAAAAAAAAAATAGTGCAAACTGGTCGGAAGCTAAAAAAGCAGCAGAGTTAGCAAAACTTTTATAAAGACTAAGTGAGAACAATGCACATGAAGGCACATAGCCAAAGGCTGGTTGGAAACTAGTTGCAAGCAGAGTTAAAAAAAAAAAAAAAAAAGAAAAAGAAAGAAAGAAAGAAAACAGGGTTGGTTGAAGTGGTTACTGATTTAAAGCTAGGGTAGGCAGGTTTTTTTTTGTTTGTTTGTTTGTTTTTAGCATCATTGGGCAAAAATTCCATAATAACCTTTCAGCATATTGTAATGCAAGTGGCCTGAGAGAATATTAGACTCCTGAACCTCTTCTTTAGCTTTCAGGCTGTAGAGGTTCTAGTCTGTGATGAGAGATTCAAGCCAATCACTCAGAGAGCAGGCGTTCTTATTGGCTGTTCAGCAAATACAAATGCGCGTGCACGTCCCCTTCAGATGGTCTAATTCAATAGTGGAAAATCCTAAAGAAAGAGAGGGAGTCTGAAAAAACGCAGCCTTGAGTTAAAATCAAAGTTTGGCGTTAGTCTTATGGAGCGACACTGCATACAGGACCCTGATTTGTTGCTGAGTGATGTTCACAATCACATGGATCACTTTGGACATATCAGGTGAAGAAATAAAATGTATTTTATCCTTCATCTATTGGAGAAAATATGTTTGAAGTGTTTAAAAATGTGCCATTTTGCCACATCAAGTCCACAGTTCCAGCACTGACCACAGAGCAGCTCCTGGAGCATGGAGCACCATGGCCAAGCAATATACTCCTTTCTGGCATGTAACAGGACACCTGAAACATACATTATGGCCCACTTATCATATCAAGTGTCTCATATCTGGACACAATTCCAGTGAGACTCTAACATACCTTCACTTAAACGTAAGCCTATTTTTGTGCATCTCTTTCCAGAACTGCAAATCTGATTGCATCCACCTTGGTTTACTCGGCTACATGTAAATCAGGGTCGACTATACCCCAGAGCGAAGTGCGGTGGTTACGCACCTGACAGCTACAGTTAAAAATGTGTCACGCACAAAGGTCATGCACAACACTTGCACTGACAAGGGATCGAATGTATGTTACGACAACACATAACGTCTCTGTATGAGTGTTAGTATTCAAGCTGGAGCTAGGCCTGTCACAATAACTACTTTTATCGGACGATATATTGTCTCAGAAATAATTGCGATAAACGATATTATTGTCATTTGAAGATCATTTTATACCACTGATATAATGATAATATGATAGCATAATAATGCAAGGGGGGTGGGGGATGGGATTGGAGAGTGGACACTACACATCAGCCTCAACAGTAGGCCTGTCACAATAACTACTTTTGTTGGACGATATATTGTCTCAGAAATAATCGCGATAAATGATATTATTGTCATTTGAAGATCATTTTATACCACTGATATAATGATAATATGGTAAAGCAAGGGGTTGGGATTGTAGAGTGGGTGCTACACTTGTGTAAAAACACAGACTGTCATTATTGTTGAGGACAGAGTTATTTACCTTTAATTCTTCTACAGTCTCCACTCAGGACTTACACAGTGAGGAATGGAGGACACTACTTGCTTAACCAATGTGACATGAATAGCCTCTTAGCTGCTAATGTGAAGTGTGACAATATTAAAGTTAAAAAAGTCGATATATAGACATGATGATGTGGATAATTACGTTATTGTATGACAAGTCGATAATGTAATTATTGTGACAGGCCTAGCTGAAGCTACACAATTCATGTCACTTTAATGTGACAGGTTGTAATTTGATTGTCAATTTAGCACTACATGGTGGATCAGATAGATGTTTTATCTGTCTAGCTAAAAACTATCTATAAGTTATCATTTTTGTCAGTGCGAAACTTCTAATGGAGTCTTTACTACCCCCAAGTGAAACTGACACAGAAATGATTGAAATTACTCGTCTTTCTCCCTGTCACATTAATATGACAGGGAGAAAGACACAAAGTTACAGCACATTTTGAGAACCTGTCATCCTAAAATATGAATTAAGAAATACAGTCAAAATACTCCAAAAATGACATACACCCTTGAGGCGAACACCTGCGTCGCGTCTTATTTTTCAACGACCCTGAATTCCCCTTAAAAAGACTCAGAGGATGCCAAACAACAAGTGACAGACAGACAGGTGGACAATGATGCAGTGAGACAGTCAAGCTGTCACAGAGACAGACAGACCCGAGTTTTCGGATGAGTTTTTGTCTCGAAATGACTCTCCGGGTAGATTTGTGTTTGACAATTCAATTAAGGTCTCTGTCTCTCTGCGGAGGTTTTTTGTGTTGGCTTTATAAAACTCTATCTCATAGACACCTGCCAGCTTAGATCTAATGCAAGCACAGGGACGAGCGAGTCTTAATCATACAGAGAGAGAGACGGAGAGAGAGATTTTTGGAAACTGGAGAAAGTCCAGTGGGTTGGATCAGCAGAAGCAAAATGGTCTCTCAACAAGTGCAGAGAAGCCTAGAATGAAAATCAGGAAACAGTTGTGCTGCGTTAAACAAGCTCAGAATTGTACCTTGACATCTGCTTTTAATTAGCAGGGAAAATAAAAAACAGCCTTGCATCTTATTTTCTTTCCTTTTTCCCCCTCTCCTTCCTTCTTTCAGCAGTGGCAAAGTGGCTGATTCCTCCCTCCATCCCTACTTTTCCTCTCTTCGAATACAACAGGTCTGGAATATTAAATCCATCCTGTTTTTTTTTCTTTTTCTTTCTTAGTAATAAAAAACAGAAGCTGCTTAATCCAAAATGCTCAGAACGTTCCAGTATTTGTAGACCTTCAAGGGTCCTTGAGGGGGTTCAAAAGGTGACGACAGGAAATGAGGAATCATTTCATTTGATTATGACTCAATTCACAAGACAATTGTTCCAATTATCATTTGAACAAAAACATGTTGGTTGGAAACTAAAACTACACGGCTAAGGTTCGGGAAAGATGGCGATCGTGGTTTGAAGAAATCAACATTAACTGCTGCTGGAAGACGTGATGCGATCTTCAGGGACACAAAAAGACGCTTTGTTCTTCCAACCATCCGTCATGACCTCTTCTTTAAGAGGTTGTGTGGCACTATAACAATGTCTCTCTGTATCCTCTTTGTCGGGAAAACGCTTGGCATTTTATATGTCTAATCCTGTTATTTTTCTAAGGAGTGCTTAGAGGCTCATTTTGTAGCTAGCTAAGAACTAAGGCATCAAGATCATGTAAAACAGGCTTTTATTGATCACTTAATGTGAAACAGGTACAGTCTTACTGGAATCACATTACCAGGAATAATCAGAATATCACAAAACTTACTTCAGGTAACTATGGAAACTAACTAACTAACTATAATCAAGCACACAATCAGCAGACACCAAGAAAGACTTAAACTACCCAGTAGATCATCACTGATACCTGCCTCATCTTCCCCTCACTTACTGATTAGACCTCCTACATTTGTGAACTTCAGATTTCTCTTCATGTTCTCTTTTGAAAGTCACTTGAATTCCCATAATGTTGCAGCATTTTTTGGAAAACATTATGGCTGTTTTCGCATACTTTTACCTATTTTCACCTGCTAGGCATAAGATTTCACCATGAATGTGTTTGACTAACCCTAACCCTTACACTGCTTCAAGCCCCTGGTACACCACTACTTTTATCTAACCCTTACCCAAACCTAAACCTAACCCTCGCTTGGTGGGAGATACATTAATTCTGTCATGAATTTTTTTTTTTAAACAACCTGTGCCAAGGTACAGTACACCTAAATCCATCCAACTGTGCTTTTTTACTTTTGATTTTGACATTTTAACATGAGTTCAACATCAACAGGAAAATGGGTTTATTTGCCTTCTTTCAGATAGTGAGACAAGAATACAACTGTATGGTAAGTCCAGAGCTAGAGCAGAGAATTGTTTAGCTTCGTTTAGCATAAGGAGTGGACGCAAGAGGAAACAGCTAGCCTAGCTCTCGCCAAAGCTCAAGAATACACTTACTACTAACCAAGAATACTAACCAATTAAAACACTGAATGGATAAATGAACTGAATTAATGAATTACTGCCTTGGTGCAAAGTCTTATTCAAGAAGCTGCATGTCTCTGCAGACTCTCCAGGCTTCATAGCGAGGTACTTCCCCACAATTGAACTCTCTGGCACA
This sequence comes from Scomber scombrus, assembly GCF_963691925.1. Lineage (NCBI taxonomy): Eukaryota > Metazoa > Chordata > Actinopteri > Scombriformes > Scombridae > Scomber > Scomber scombrus. The sequence continues at coordinate 25,262,699 of NC_084984.1, forward strand.
AATTAAACCTTTTTGATGTAACTTACAGAACTAAATTCCTTCATTGGCTTTGTGCGTCAATACCTGCAACAGACCTTTTCCACAGCAGACATTCAAACCTATTATACCAGGAAACACACCGGTGAAGCTTGTAACAATGCAGCCAATAATATTATAAATGACACGTGTGCTGTTATTGCTGTAACATCTCAAAATATCAGCCATAGAAATGATGCATTAGCTGAAAATTACAGAGTGGGGATAATTGTGACCTAATTCAATTAAAACTGAACTCTTTTCTTCGGTTCACGCAACAGCCAATCAAAAATGCGGGTACGGTGTTTACGTGATTTTCAGTTGGTTGGTTATTTCCTACGATCAACCGATGAAGCATAAACAGCAATAAATGGCAAACAGCTTGTGAACCATGAAGGAAAAGAAACACCATGATTGAGTGAATCGAAGGTTTCCAGCTGAACAGCAGCCTCCCATCTAAACACTGATGTTACAAAACTCACTGTGTGCTAACAATGGCTAATGCTAACAATCCTATAAACAGCAGGTTTTTTTTAACTGAGGCTTCTAATGTCATTTTAGCGTGAAGCTTTAAGGTTAAATTTGTCATCTGAGCATCGCCGACACTGTTCATCCTGAATCAACCCTTTATCAGATTTCATTAACACTAAAAACAACCTCTCCTCCTCCCAGGCCGCTTTCCTTTCTTCTCCTCTCTCCCTCACCTTCCTCCCTCCCACCTCTCAGCTCTGCTACCCCCCTCATCTCTCTCATTCCCTCTCTTTACTTTCTTTCTTCTCTCGCCTTTTATCTTCCGCCTCTCCTCGCTCTTTCATGGCGTCCTGTCGTCAAGTGTAAACATGACTGAGCGCCGAGCCAGAGGGGTTCGACTCCTATCAGCTCTTCCTCTGCTCTCGTCCTCCAGTCAGGACCCTCCCGCTGATACCGCCGAGGAATCGGCGAGGTTCACTCCGAAATAAGAAATCAGCCGCTGGAAAATGTGACAACTGCTTTCATGAAACAAACAGCAGATCTAAAGAAGATCTAGTGCTTTTGAAAAAAGGAAAGCAGGGGAACTTTCCTCATTTTTAAAACCTTAACAAGCTGAAACCTTTGTTCTAGAGATGTCCTTTTAATTACTTAGAAATCACTACATGGCAGTTCCCCTCCATCATGTTTTTTTTTAGCCTCTTTTTAGCTCATAGTTGTGGTTTAACGGTGCATTCACTGAATAGTTCACCGTTCTCAATAACCTCGTTTCCAGCAGCGGCAGGCAGCTGTTTTCAGCAAACAGGTTCTGATAAACCCACAGTACACTATCTGCTCAGCACCAAACAGCTAACATGCAAATTTAGCAACTAACTGGTGAAGGAAAGTGGAACATTTAGCAGCTATGGAGCTTCAGATATTTTACACTGGAGTTGGTGAAGACTGAGCAATAATCATTCCTACTGAGGCACAATTATTATTGGACTTAAACAGAACCTTAAATGATGACTGTTACCCACATGTAATAAATAACTGAGGTCATGGTATAAAAACCTGCTTCCCTTTTATATTATGACTGTAGCACACACTGAATCCTCTAGGGGTCACTGACATGACTTTATATTCAACTGTAATCATAAAAGGGACATATAAAGGGACATATAATTGGCCGGGGCTCCACTACAGTTGCTTTGCATGATTCACGTTTTTAAAAAAACGTCTTATTTATCCTATGCTGTCCCCTCAGTTCAGCCTCTGTTTGAACAGGAAGTTTTAGTTCCTGTCTCTTTAAGGCCTCCCTCCAGCTGACACTGACATCAAACATTAAAATATGTACAGCATATGCTAAAGTCTGCCACACAGGCTGTACATAATCTATCAATGACACGGTGACATAAAACCTAGAGTAGATCAAACCCAGTCATCAGTGTTTAAAACATCACCCACCATGAGAGGCTCTCTCACCCTGTTAGACCTGGCCTTTGATTATGCGAGTGTCCATCCAGAGGGGCGCTCCGGCTCCAGCTCTCCATACGGACGATGAATAGGACGCTCTAAAATGGCTCGAGCCTTTGAAATCGCTCACTTGTGGAAAATGTGAGACGGGTCTGACAGTTTAACACTGATGATATCGCTGGTCACTTTAACTAACTTTGGGTTGAATAATTGACTTAAGAATGAAAATGGTCAAATTGAAATGAGTGCACATTATTATTGGCCTCTGAGAGCTCCAACGCAGTCCAGTGAAGACATTTATAAACTCCCACTCAGATTATAAAATTGATACTGGTTTCCATATTTACCTTTCTTAAATCCCAAACTCTTTTAAATCATTAGGGCTTTGTGTTTTTAACTACTTATAAGCCAAATTAAGGACAATTTCAAATGCCTTTTTATGGACATTGAAGCTTTCCTGAAGTGAACCAGCTTTTTCCATGCTTCATGAATATCAGCTGTTATCAGCCACATCAGGTCTCACAGTGCTACCGAAAAACATGAGTCATTAAATAATCTATCCCACATCTCTGCTCCGTCCACTGCGCGTTCCGGTGGTTGAAAAACAAAACAAAACACAAGATTTTCCTGATGATTTCATCTCAGACTGAAGCAGCAGTGAAACTCTTTACCAGTAAATGTGAAGAAAAATGTGCTGCTGCTGCTGCTGCTGCTGCTGTGGCTACCACAGCCTGACAAGATAAATTTGGGTGTCGTGAATCTTTGCGGTTTGGATCGGAATAAAAATAGCCACATGCGCGCGCACAAAGACACACACACACACTCTCACACTCCCACCGCATGCACCTGTACAGGAAGAAAGGCCTGTGCATTAGTTATGTAGCAGTTGGTTTGCGGCAGTGATGGGGAAGTGAGAGCAGGGCTCAGGTGAATTCCATTAGCTCAGAGGTCTGACCCGCTAATAATAGATGACCACTGAAACCAGCGTGGCATTAGCATCCATTTACTGAGAAATCACTCACACAGAAAAAGAAACATTGTAACAACCTACACACCCGAGAACCTTCAGAGTCAAACCGATACCCTCGTTTCTCTTTGTTCAGTCTCCGTCCTCTGAGCGATTCACTCAGCGTGGAGTAATCCTAACACAAGACGAACTGTGGGTTGAAGGAGAAGGATGCAGTTCCTCAAGCTTAGAGAGACAGGAAGAACTGACTGATGCACTGTGGTTTATTACAAACAAGTCCATCACGCTACATGCATGTTGCTCAGAATGACTTGACAACTTAGTCAGATACTACACTGTGTCGTTTTATTTGACATGGTTCGAATCTAATCAAATCAAATATGCTCAAATACTTGTAACAGGTAATAACAGACTGATGGTCTACATTCAGGCTAACTGCTCTGTTAAGATGCAGCTAAATGCTAACTTACAACATGAGCGTATGTATTTAAGAAGTTCAGATTTTGAGTAAAGAACAAGAAAAACAATCCAACTCAGTTTCTTTACATAGCCTCCTGATTTGCTGAAGCTGTCCAATCAGAACAAAGAGGGCTCATCGGGAGGGGTGAGGCTGAACTGAGGGGCTGTATAAAGAGCCAGGATGAATAAGGAGTTATTTTAAACTGTAAATCATGCAAAGATATTTCTATAGAGCCCTACATTTAAAATATATAGAGCTGAAAACATGTGTAAGCATGCTAAGATTTGGTTGTAAAGTAAAGAACTGGACAATCGTCATGGAGCTACACAGTCTGTTAAGTTGTTAAAATTCATCTGAATTCGTGAATGTCAATCGCAATCCATTAAATAGTTTGTAGAGACACAAAAAAACTTTTTTTTAAAAAATCTTCATGTTGGTTCCAGATAAAAGGTTCCAGAATCAGCAAAGATTATGCCTAAAAAAAAAAAAAAAATCATGGCAGTCCATCCAATATTTGTTCATATATTTCAGTGTGGATCAAAGTGGTGGAAAGAGAAACTGACCAATAGCACGGCTAAGAACTAAAATGATTTAGATATAATTGTATGTATGTGACCATGATACAAGAGACAGAACTCACCTGTTTGTTACTGAAGGACAAAGTGAGTCGGGTATCAAACCTGCACCATCCACTTACAGCCAAACATCAGCATTACACAAGTATAAGAAGCTGATGAAGAGCATTTCAACTTGAGCTTCTTGTTACAAACCAGTTAAAAAAATGAGTCCAACTCCCAAAGTTGTTCAAATTACTGTGATTCTTCCTTTCTAAATGATTTCAACAATGAACCCCTCTATCCGAATCGTCATCTATTGAATCATTTCCTGTCTTTAACTAATTGATTCATTGACAGATTGTTTCAGCTTTCATCTCGATGAGTTCATTTTCTTATCTGCAGACTGCTATCACTTATCAAAGAGCAAAGAAAAACAGCTATTACACAAAGACAGGAAGAAAGTAAGACTGTGTGTTGTTAACAAAGTACTAACACTGCTAATTTGGGCTACGCTCGCTTTCTCTCTCTCTCTCTCTCTCTCTCTCTCTCACACACACACACACAGTGATTATAAGTGAGACTGAAACTAATGTGTTTGTCTGTTTCTCTCTTCCAGTAATTATTTAGAAGCCTGTCAACAGAGATGTGAGGAGGAACAATCTGCACCTCCCCCGCACCTCTCTTCCTGCGCTACGTGGCCAAAAGTATACAGACACCAAAACGTTACACCGATGTGAGATTATTATAAGATAATGTACCGCTATAACAGCCTCCACTCTTCTGGCTATTTTAGAAACTGGCTGCAGAGATTTTTTTCTCCCTTAAGGCCTCATTGGATGTTAAGTGTTAAATTAGGCTGAGGTCAGACCAGTTAAGCTCTTCCAAACCAAACTGGGAGAATGGTTTCTTTATGGTACGACTATGTCCACACACAGTTGGAAGCAACTATAGGTTAAAATAGCAATAATATTTCCCTTTATTGGAAGTAAACCCCGCCTCAGACTTCAACATACACCATCATATCGTCTACATGATAAGATCTCATGTATCCTCATAGCTACAATACAGCTTTTTCTTTTTTTTTTTTTTTAAATCAGCTTATCATGAAATCTTTATAGGAGACATATCATGCTTTTATGAGATGTTCTATCTTATATTATTCATTCACTGTTATAATGTGAGATGTCGGATGTTAAACATGGAGTCAGAGTTCCAAAACGTGTCGTGAACATTTATAGACACGCTACTTTCACATTGAACCAACTCTCAACATTTAAATCATGGCGGAAGACTTTCCCGTTTGTGACGACTTTTTATTCCATCTCAATTTTAGGGTTAATATCTCACACCGCAATATCATTTCTTATTCTCAGTTTTTATCTGTCTTACTCTATTTTATTTTAGCTCATTTAATTTGCAATTTAACACTTTTATTCGCGTTTAAATGTCTTTTTATTTTGCCCTGTGGAGCTTTTAACATTCTTTTTTAATGCTTATTATGTTTTATGTAAAGCACTTTGAATTGCCTTGTTATATAAATGTGATATACTAATACATTTGCCTTGCTTTGAACTGACGTCCCACTAACAAATGCTTGTTTGTTCCTTAGTATTTATTGCTATGGTTATTTCAATTGCTGTTTGTGTCGTCCACTTGCATATTTCAGATTGGATACAGGCTTTTACAAGAATGGAATGTATTAGAGAAGTTTATATTTTGAGTAAAGAACAAGAAAAAGAAGCAAAATCCAACCACTATTCATTGTTTATGTAGCCTCCTGAGTTGCTGAAGCTGTCCAATCAGAACACAGTAGGCTTATCGGGGGGGGGGGGGGCTATGACAACCTGTTTCAGACAGAGGCCGAACAGAAGAGATGCATAAAGAACCAGGATGATTTTTTTGAACTGTAAATCATACAATAATATTTCTATAGAGCCCCACATTAAAAACAAAACAGAGATACATCCCGGTAACTGAACAGTATAAATAACCTGATTTACCAGAAACTCACTGCTTCTTAAACCTACTAAAGTTTCCACTTTGTGACTTTAATGCCAGGGCAAGAAAAAATAAATCTGACTGTTGTGACGTTGTTTCCTTTCCTCTTTCTACTTGTTGCATCGCTTCACTGAATCTGCTGAGTCAAATCTCTGAAGCATACACATCACAACGGAAAATATAGATCTGCTGCATATTATCTATCTGTACTTACAGTATGTGAAGCCCTTTGTACATGTATGTTATTATTGTTATTGTTTTCATATGCTGTATATTTTCCTGACTGATGGTGTTTTGGAAAATTTGTGGAATTCTTACTAGAATCTAGATGATAATTACTCCTGATTAGATACTGATTGGTTCAGTATTTGTAAGTGATTATTGAAAGGTGCTCGTTGAGAAACAGTGAAAGGTTCAACCTTTCTGTAAAATGCAGATTCCGTGTTTTCTCCCCTGACGAGGTTGTTACCAACGGCGACCGTTAACGCCGACCGGGGAGAGGTGCATCGTGGGATTGCCACCTGGATGGCACCTCCTTTTCTGCAAATGAGGAGTGAGAAGCCGCTAACGAGTTAGCATGTCTGCATGGGTGCAAGGCACACACACATACACACACACACACACACACCCCCAGTAAGACACACACTGACACACAACCAGCATGACACACACAGTCAGACCGAAAGAGCAAGATGTGCCCACACAGAGCAAGAAACATAACACACACACACACACGTCACTACACACACACACACACACACACACACACACACACACACACACACACACACACACACACACACACACACACACACATACAGATACGTAGCGCCTGCAGAAATTCTCTCAGTTTCTTTGGACTTGATTCGATTTCTGCAGAAGAAAAGGCATTTTTAAAGTGGGTTCTGTCTCATGTCTACATCCTCATGTATAAAAATACATTTAAAAAGTAATTATTGGGCTGTTTATATTGTCCTATAACACAAAAGACATCAAAGACTCAAACACTCCACCTTCTGCTGAGAGTTCAGACATTCACAAATCACGTTCTGACCTGTCACTCAAAAAAAAAAAAAAAACCTTTACAAAAATCTCCACACCTTAAAGAGCCTCCTCATGTTACAGATTCCCCCTAAGTGGACCACACTACACACACACACACATGTATATTTAAAGGAATAGTGTTCTGAGAATCAAACTCTGACCTCCTGTAGTCTTAAAAGATGAGCCTGAAAAGTAGGAGGACAGCAGCTGCTCACAACAGTTCTACTGGACTCTTATGGAGACCCATAGTCACAGCAAAATATGCACAGAGATGCATAGAGACCTCTCAAACAACTCCTTCAGCATAATCCACTTCTGCACTACCATCTGCACCCTAACACACTCAAAATACACACAGCCCTTAACAACCAAAACAGAGAACACAAGTGTCATAAAAATGATGCAAATTTGTCAGCTGGTGTCAAAAAGTATAAACCTATCATTGACTAAGAATATAATAAAAACAAACACTCCGTTTTGGCCACTTTGAAAGATATACAATAATGTGTGTTAGAACTGATAACATTAACAATGGCTCAGTTGCATTCACGTATCCAAGGTAACCACACTGGTAAACCATCTTAGTTTCCAGGTTCATCATTTTGGAAAACTTTAAATGGGATTCAGGTATAATTAAGGTTATTAATCACACCTGCTCTTTCCCTGCTTTGACATGTCAAAACATGTGCTGAGTGAGCAGACTATTACACTTCAGCACAATGATCCCCAGCCTTTGACTTGGCTTCAAACAAACCAACATCTACTTACAACCCATTACAAGGTTGCTTATGTCTTTGTCTTTTTGAGCAGTTAAACCCAAATGTTCCCTTCTTAAGATTCCTTCATGTGATTCATATTCAGGTGGAGTATGAGTCACAGGATTCCCCAGGTTTCAAAAAAAAAAAAAAAAAAAAAAAAAAAAAAGCAAAGATAAGACCTACAATGTTAATATAAGATGGATTTTATTCTAGATATTTATTATCTTAATGATAATTATGAGCTTTAATTATTGATTTTGCACACAATTATATGTTCAGCCTTTTGCCTCATCAGTAACCTGTTTTCTAATATTATATGTTGATTTACTGTGACTAATTTGTTACTTAGCAACATAATGTTCTTAAGATTTATAAAGCATATCATCCTTTGTCATAGCTGGAAGAACTCACTGACCTTTAAGATACCGTGAGGAATTTAGGATTACTGGTAGTTCTATGGGGGCATGTTTTACGTGAAAGGTCCCCCTTTTGTTCCACACACACGAAGATACACACGTGTGCACAAGAATACAGGTGATACCTGCTGAAGGTGCCAAGAGGCATAGCACTGCGTCAATAAAGGCTGTGAAGAAGACTGCAAGGTTTAATTAGCACATTTAAAAAAAAATCTATAATTATGAGAAAGGAAATGTATTAAACACTGTCTACAGAGCCCAAACATGCTAACACACTAACATGTTTGTTTACAAGAAAACTCTGTCCTCTGATTGGTGGACTCTCTCATGTAGTATGCTGGCACTGATGTTGACTCAATGAGTTTTACCTGATGAAGATCTAAAGACAGACCGATGCGAGATGCGTTGGTTCCTGCTAATCATCTCAAGACCCAACAGATTTACGTAGCGACACCTTGGGTGGGCCCCGATCCCCAGGTTTGCAACCCCTGCTCTGAATCAGTGTTACACTTTTAAGAGGTGATGTTTAAAATGACGTCTGTCGGGTGTTAAAATCTCACCTTCCCCTTCCCTCTCACTCCTCTCTCTCTCTCTCTGTCTCTCACTTTCACCCCTCTGCCTCTCTCTGATTGGTTAATCATGCTCTGTTTTTGCCTTATTAAGACTTAATGCAGAGAACCACAGCTCTGGTTTAAATCAGAGGCTGAGATGAAAATCAATAAACAAAAAACCAACCTCTCTATATCTCTGTCTTTCGCTCGCTCTCTCTCCTCCACCACCGCCGCCACCACCCCCAACCCTCCGCCCCCCCCCACCACCATCACCCACTCTTGTGTTTGCTGCAAATTGTATCCCATGTCTTTCACTAACTGCATTAGAGAGCAATTACGGCTTAATGGCTGTCGAGATCCATTATCGACATTCATCTAACCTTTAAATATTTCAGATAATACCGCTTTAATTTGTTAAATTTAATGGAGAGACTGAGACTGAGAGAGAGAGAGAGAGAGAGACAGACCTCTCTCTCTCTTTCTCTCTTTCTGTCTGATTCCACCTTTTCCTCTTCCCGTCCTGTTCCACTTCCTCTCTTTACCATTTTGTTTTTATTTCCTCTTCATCCTGGTCCCTTTACTCCTGCTCCTCGTCCTTTCCTTTCTACTTCTCTTCCTCTTCCGTCTCTCTCTCCTTTTCCATCACCCTGTCATCACTTGTGTACTTTTCAACAGCAACGTTTTCATTGTCTGATTCGGATAAAAAGAGCCTTAAAAGATTTCTCAGGTTCATACAAAAGACAATAACATCATATTGTTTCCACTGTGTCTACTGTATATATTGTTTGTGCCCATGGTGAGGAAACTGAAACCTGTAAAAGATAGAACAGAACAACACGGTTCCTCATTTGGCCCACGAGTCTCTCACTGAAGGACCCCTGGGACGTCCTGAAAACCCCACACTTCTCTGACAGCGACCAAATAACAGAAGCTACAGTAAGCAGTAGCCACTTTAGGAGAACTTCACTGATTCGGGGCTAAATTAGTCTCCTACTCAATTCCTCTACGCCCTTTGACCATTTTTAACTTTGAAGGAAAACTTTGGTGCATAAAAATGCAAATATCAACCGTTGCTAATGAAAAGTGAGAAATGTTGTTCCTCAGAAGTAAAAGATCAGGTGGAGGTGATGTAACCAGAAACAGGAAGTAGACAGTAATAAGAGGTTGGTGGAAATTTATTATCACCTGACTTGACTTTCGACCTTTATTCTGCTCTGAATAAGACTCAACTCATACCAAAATGCTGCAGCCTACACATGTCACATGCTATACTGATATGCCGATTCAAAAAAAGTCCACAGCAAAACTAGCAGAGAGTCAGTTCTTGTGGTGCTGAGTCTCCATGTGTACTCGTTCATGCAATGCAGAGCTGCAATATTTATGATTGTTTTCATCTGTAAATTGTGGAAAGATTGTAGGAAAATGCCCGTTTTCATTTCCCAAAGCTCAAATTCCTTCACACAGTCCAAAAGCCCAACATTTTAAAATGAGGGAAAAAAGGAGGAGCAGCTAAGACCAGAGAATGTTATATTATTTTTCACTAATAAATAAAAATTGTTGTGGACTGCAGTCAAGTTTTTCTACAGTTTTAGCTTTAATACATGAATTCTACAGGGATATGAATCAATAAAATAAATATACAATAACTTTTAAGGGGGCATTTTATGCGAACAGTAAAGAGATGACAGGTAATAAAGGTAGAGGTCCACTTTATAAAGTCGGGGGACTCACATGAGACATACTAAAAGAAGCAGCAGAGGCCAAGATATCCTGACTATGTCATGTCTAAAGCTCCAAAAACACCAAATTGTACATTTTTCAAGATGAAACTAGATATCGTCTTCATTAGACACCCATGTCTTTCAAACTCAACGTCCTCACTTCGTTAATCATGTCAACATCACTATGATTGTGTCAAACGTGAAAGAGAGCTACGGTAGACTATTAAACTGATTTTTATGTGTAAAATAAGCGAATACTCAGAAACACAACACATGAGAAGTGTTTCCAGTGGAGCAAAAAGTAAAACACGTTCCCACACTCGGAGGACGACACAGTTTAGTGTGTTGGAGTCTACGGAGACAGAGAATCTGCCGCAGCCTCAACAGAGTGAGAATGCATCTTGTTAAGGAAACAGGTAAACATTTCCAGTGCTAATTTGCTTCAGTTTGTTTGCCATCAGGCCAATTTGTATTGTTTCAAACCCAAACTCCACATCCTACCCACAGATGAGATTCATAAAGTGTGGCTGAAAACAGCAGCAATCCAATTAATTCACACTTAACATGCCACACGTGTGTGCATGTGTTTTTTTTCCCCATCCTCTGAGAGCCTGCTGTTTTGTTCAATGGGAGGCAGTTACTTTTTAAAATACCCACAGTAAGAAAAATGTTGCAGAAATGATGCCCAGGACAGCGTTTTTTTTTGTTTTTTGTCATGATTGCGGGTAAAACAGTGATGTGTGGAGATACGAGGAACGCTGGGAACAGTGCTCCCATTAATCCCAATAAACAGCAGCCCTCAATGGTATTTGGGGTTTTATGTGATGCTACCAATGCGCAATGCTTGGAGGGCTGTCACTTTTAAAAGAAATCTCACATTAATTTGAACATGGGTTAAAAAGTTCATATTGGAGCTGTAATGACCTGTTCGAAATGTAGGCTGCAGTATGCTCAATAGACCATGGATGGAAAATTCATGAACAAACATAATGCTGTTTGTCGACTGTACGATCTCGTTTGACTGCATATTATTAGACACACTCAGCCTGTTATTTCAATTTAGGTACAGCACAACTATTAAAAAAACTACTATAGCTTTAAAACGTTGACTAGCTAGCTAGTTTCCAATAGTTGGGAAGATTGAGATCTAAAAGCTGACTGAATCAGCAAAGAAAACTATCTTGTATGAATTTATAGCTCTACTCTTTTACACACTACACAACCCAGAGAGGACAAACATCCTGAACAGTCCTAAATTTTACACTCTTAAGGGTGGCTGTAACAATGGTTTGCTCATGTTGTAGAATGAAAAACAGATAGGACAGGAAATAGTGTAGACAAGGTTTGTTAACTGCAGGAGCTAGCCATGTTAGCATAGTTTATATTTGTTTACATATGAATTAAGTACTAAAGAATCCAGTCAGTTCAGGACTAGAAGTGGAGACGTCTTGTCTAGTGAAATGCAGTGTGACAGCACCATTCGTGTGCATTTGTACAGCATTTAACGCCTTTTAGAGCACTTTTTTTTATAAGTGGCTTCTCTATGAAATGCCAGCTAAACAATGGAATTTGCACAATGATAAAAGCTTAACACTGCATGGTTCATATGGAATGTGCACTTCCCTGTTTTTTTTAATTGCCAGGTGACATTGCACCGAACAAAGTTAAACCATTTTGCTGATGATGCAGCGCTTTACGTGGTGGCAACACAGCAGTCACATTGAAATGAATAACAAGGCTGCCATCTTTGTACAAAGTCCTACTGTCAGTGTGATACAGCATTGGCTATGAGAGCACTATCAAAGTATCATGGGAGTTGTAGTAGTTGAACAATAACTCAAAAAATTGCTGTTTGGCTTATGTTAAAGACGAGAAGGACTGATGAAAGAAAGATTTTATGAGAACGTACACTGAGATATACAAGCTAATGGAAAGTCAGTAGTGCAGGTCACATGACACAAATAGCTCAAAAGACTCCCATCTACACAACCATTTCTGAGCATGACAGTTACTCTTTGCATTATGAGAAAGGCTCGATTTAGACGGGGACGCTGCTTCATTGTCCATACACTGAGGTTTACACACTGTTCTTCTGGTGGAGCACCAGCAGTGCAGCCTGCATGCTACACTCAGGAGGAGGTTGGTTTACAACAAGTACAAGTGTATTGGCAGGGTCTGTCACACAGACGGGGAATGGTTAGTTAATCAAACACAGACATGCATGCACTTTAACACACTTACACACATACACACACACACGTACATACAGGGGACATACAGGGGTTTCAGGGACCAGATGTCAGAAGGGCAAAGCGTGACACTTGACTAAGAACAGGCCTCGCTGGAGTATGTGTGTGTGTCTGTGTGTGTGTGTGTGTGTGTGTGTGTGTGTGTGTCTGTCTGTCTGTCTGTCTGTGTGTGTGTGTGTGTGTGTGTGTGTGTGTGTTGAGTCAAAAGCCGCTGCACTATAACTGCATTGATCTCAAGAAAACACCCACACCCATTATACACATACATACACACATACACACATACACACACACACACACACACACACACACACACACACACACACACACACACACACACACACACTAAAGTGAAGGCTTCCCCTTTCAAAACCACATAATACTTGTCTGGGCACGCAGGAAGGAGAGCTCTGCTGCTCTCTCTAAACACATTAAAGACCGTCCATGGGTGTGTGTGTTTGTGTGTGTGTGTGTTTGTGTGTGTGAGTATTCAGTTATTCACAATGACAACAACAGACAAAACTGAATTAAGTTCCAAAGAGACCGCTGGGGTCTTTCTGAACTGTCTTCGACTGACCTTGAGCTCATAAACACCGACTTCACACAACAGGTAGTGTAGTGTGTTTTGGTTACAGTCGTGTATACTCAGGAGGAAAGCGGTTACAATAAAATGAAACAGTAACGCACATTTGGAGTGCGTGAGTAGATCTGAGAAGGGTATTTTCATTCATGGTGAATGTGTAGTTATGGAGAATCCAGCAGGAAGGACTTAAAAACGACATCCTTTTTTGCTCTAGTGCAATTCCAGTTATGGGTGAACTATTTTACTTTATGTATTTTCTGTACTGTTACCTTCTCTGTACACTTTCCAGCCCTGTACTGGAACAGTGAAAAAGTCTCTGGCTAGTGTGACTGGTCAGCAACTTTCATTTAAAAATAAATGGATGCCATTTGGAGTCTGGTATCCGGCTCTCACGGTACATCCATGACCTGCAAACACGCTACAGGCCAACGGTTGATGCGATTCACATTTACGTAGGCTGCTGGACGAACCAAAAATGTACCGATGAAGAAGGAGATGAAGAAAAGGGCTGCGGGTTTGTGTAATAATGTAGGTTTAAATAAAGGTTTTGCAAATAGGTAGGAAACAGGAATTTTTAGGGGGGGATGAGATTACTGTCAGCATGTCAAACTTATTAGCCAAGCTTCTGCAAAAAAGCTGGTAAAAGATTCTGCAAATAAAACAGACCTGTGCAAAGGAATAGGATGATAACCAGAGCACATTTATCTTTACTACTTAGGGACTACTTAAAAAAATGTAAGATTTTCTGTTTAACTTCATGAGTTTATGGTGTTTTCTTCCCCCCCAAATGACGGTGTGACTACAAAACAGTGTGAGTTTTTTGGGAAAATACACAACGTGGGCTGCGTACACTGCGTGTGTGTGTGTGTGTGTGTGTGTGTGTTCGGGGCTGTCAGACTCTATAACTGCAGTCATTATGTTAACAAAGAACAGAACCTGCTGCTTCACATTTCACATTATTACTATTAAGAGAACCGTGGTCTGGTGTACACACACTACACACACACTACACACACTACACACACTACACACACACACACTACACACAGACACACACTACACACACACTACACACACACACACATACACACACGACCTTGCTGGGGAAAAAAAACAAACTGCATTCACGTGGGCTCACACACACACAAAGACAAAAAAACAAATCCCAGTTGAAACGGTATAAATCACGTATATATGATTTGTGTGAGAGAGCGGTGAAGATAACCAAGCTCACGATAGTTTCTGTGGACATTTTCTGGTCTAAATACAAACTAATGTGGTATGTTCAGAGCACGGAGTCAGGGTGCAGCCATGCATGTGGTCGAGCGCTGCAGTAGAATCCTGCAGGACGATTTACACACACATGTTGCAGCACAGGCAGCATCATCAAAAGATCATTCATATGGAAATCTGACTGCAAGTACACTGTGTTCCAGTAAACTCTGTGGCCTCAAATACGGCACCAAGTTTCAGTTTCTGTTTGAGTTTCTATGTGCCTACTCTCTCATTCACTCCCTTTTATAGCAGTCAGCTCGTCGGTGCCGTGAATGTAGCATAAACACTAGTAAATATGAGTTTTCTCCACTGCTTGCATAATGATTAGGAAAAAACATTATACTCACACAGACCTTCTAACATTGTATTATTATTATCATTTTATATTTTTTATCTTCTTATCCATTTTATTCATCTGTTTCTTTTGTCTTTTTAATGTCTTTTCTTAACATAGTTTTAATCTTTAATCTGTCTTTTTAATCTAAACATTCTTTTTACTCTTTTAATAAGATTTTTTTTCTTAGTTTTTTTATTTTATTTTTTATTTTATTATAAATCCTAAATCTTTTGGAGATTTTCTAAAAACATTTTTATTATTCCTATTTTCTCTCACATGCATTGGTTTCAAATTTCTCTTTGTAAAGTATTCTTTGTTTTTTTCCCTTCTTTCAATCAACTGTGAAGCACTCTGAACTACATTAACCTGTATCAAAGGTGCTATATAAATAAAGTTTGAATTAGAGATATATCTGTGTTAGTCCATCAACAAGTGAGTATTAGTCTGGCTCTAGTGCTAAAGCAGCAGTAGTACATCTGAGTCAGCATTCGTGCAGTAAAGATGTCAGATGCCACAAACGAGTCAACAAGTCTCCCTTTTTTTTTTGCCATTCTAGTAACTGAACCACCTCAACAACTTGTAATAAGCTCGTTGATATCTTAACTTTTCATCTAGAGCCGTCATCAGCTCAAAACTCTACGATACTAAAAATCACAGAAGCTTACATATGACTCAACTATTATCCCTACTAGCAGTATGTTAGATACACTGCATGTTAGTTAAAGGTGAGCTCATCTTTAAAGAAGCTTGTGTTGCTGCTTTTACCTCTGTTGAGCCTTTTAACAAATATTAAAAAAAAGAGAGAGTCAGAAAGAAAGTGTTGTGAAACCTTTTAAGACAGACAACAGTTAGATTTAGTGTGTATATGTGGCTATAAATTAAACATGTAGTCATATTTACTTTCAGACAAAATGAAAAAAAAAAAAGGATGACCTAAGACCTCAAGACTGCAACTGTACACATTCATTCACACACACACACACCCACACACACACACATTTCTTAACACGCCGAGCTACAAATTAGAAAGAGCTGAGTAAATGTGGAGCAGGGCCGGGGGTAGAGGGTCTGCAGCCGCGTGAGCGTGGGCCGCGTTTGGAACGGAGAGAACAGTCACTACTTGTTTTATTGCCTCATGATGAACACCTGCACCGACTGAGGGGGAGAGGGGGAGAGAGAGAGAGAGAGAGAGAGAGAGAGGGAGAGAGAGAAAGAGGGAAAAAAAAGAGGTCGAGGGCTGACAAAAGGCTTACATCTGAGAAAGAGAGAGAGAGAGAGAGAGAGAGAGAGAGAGAGAGAGAGAGAGAGAGAGAGAGAGAGAGAGGGAGGTACTGTGGGAACGCCTGTGTGTGCGTGTGTGCGTGTGTGTGCGCGTGTGTGTCTCAGGTTACATTCTTGCAGACAGGCTGCCAAATGAGACCGTCTGTGCACATGCAGCTTGCACGTTACGACACACACACACACACACACACACACACACACACACACACACACACACACACACACACACACACACACACACACACACACACTGTCTGAATGTATGTTAGTAGCTGGAAAAAGCTACTATGCACACAAATAAACACACTATATGACCATAAGTATACGGACACCCTACTTTAGGGATTATTTGACCTGTTCTGGGCTCAACCTCTTAGTTCCACTGAGTGAAAATCTTAATGCGACAGGATACAATGATTTTTTTTTTAGACAATAGTGTGCTTCCACCTCAGTGGCAAGTTTGGGGAAGGCCCTTTCCTGTTTCAACTTGACAATGACCCTGCGCACAATGCCAGCTCTATAAAAAAAAGATTTTTGCAGTTTAGTGTGAAAGAACTTGACCCTCCTGCACAGAATGCTGACCTCGGCCCCATCCAATCTTTAGGATGAAGAGAATGACATGTTTAGCAAACACATATAGGTGGAACATTTGGTTGTCCGCATATTTTTTAGCAATACTGAAAGGGAGAGACATTAAGGGAAATAAAAAAAACAGTTTTCTCTCTGTGCCTCCAGGACAGATGTTACAGATGATGCATGTTTAGCCTTGCTTAACACGAAGACAGGAAGCAAGGAAAATGCTCCCACTGAGTCCAAAGTTGTCCGCTTATCTTATTTATTGAACAGGTGTAGAACTAGAAATGGTTTGAGCAGCAGCTAGCAGTGGAACTATTTGTTTACCAGCAGCCTCGGGGCGCGGTGACTCAGCATATCTCAAATGTGTCGTTAGCCAAGAAGTTAATCACCGATCCATTACTCAGCTTTTTTTTTGATAACAGCAATTACGACAAACCGCAAACCTGGCAAACTCAACAATAAGATGCTGTGTGCGATCACCGTGCCCACTGATGGAAGTAAACCAACAGTTTCAACCTGGTTACGTTTGTGCTAAGCTAGGCTAAAACACATCCACATCCACTCTGGAAAAAACAAGAGAAGAAGACTGACCTAAATGCCAAAGTGTTTCTTGAACAAGTACAATGTCTAATGGGAAGCAGGTTACTTTAAAGATGTAAGTGTTGTACATGATTAGAGTAAAAGTGAAATAGATCATCAGATGGAAATAAAAACTATAAAAACTGTGTCTGAATTTCAGCTCATTTCCTCTATAAATCTGTCTTCACCTGTTGCTCCACTAAGTCAAGTGACTCTTTTATTCTAATGACATTTTCCTCGACCGCGTCTTCTTGTTCTCGTTAAGAGCGTCGCACTTAAGAACACATGCTCTCGATCCTCGCCGCGTCTATTCCAAGTTCAAGTAAAGGCCGAGTTCAAATGTACGTCCGAAATTCTAAAAGGTACGTTCTCATGCACCAGAAAAAGGTAAAGACTTCACAGCCTAAACACTGGCAGTGGCGGAAACAGTTTATTGAGGAAACAGGGGAGTGGAGAGCATGTTTTCCTGAAAATATGGCCGTGGCTCTTAGTGAAGATTTACTGAGCTTTGTTCCAGAAATTCCTGCTTCCAAAACACAGAACTTTTTTTTTCCAGAGAGGTACGAGGAATGATTAATTAAAGGCAACAAGGTGGTCTTAATCAAATCTGACTGTTTAAACACACACACACACACACACACACACACACACAAACACAGGACCGCGCGTGCTGAAGTGACAGACCCCTGGTCTCGCCTTGCCTCCCCTCTTACAGAGTCACTGAAGCAATTAGTTCTGCTTCCTCAGTCAGAACAGAAGTATTTCAAACCTCTGGCCGCACCCACAGCCTTCTGTATGAGAGAGTTAGCCAGTGGAAAGACAAAACAAGAAAAGAAAAAAACCTCCAGAGTCCCTCATATATATATATATAATATATATACACATCATTACTATATGTTTAATCAACTTTTAAAGTGGTTTATAACAGAAAAACGGATGCTCTCAGTAAACAGCTGGTGGCCTTCCAGGGTAGGATTGCAATCTTGGAAACAACAAAAACACAGGGGAAAAAAATGATAAATAGTAATAAAAAAAAGTTTATTGGCTCGGTCACCAGACAGATTATGAAATGACCGGATTTGACCGTGTAAATGTTTCAAACCGTGATGAAGATCTCCAAAAAGCCTTTTGTTGTTTGAGGAAAAACTATAATGGCAAAACTCAGGATTGGGACTGAAGTTCATCTACAGGATTAATCAATGAATTAGTTAAATATTAATAATATTTGAAATTTATGAAATAATCTCTGCTGCGCATTTAATTTTGCCCTGGGGTTGTTTTTCACAGTTTTGGGTAATCAAATCAAATGAGTGTTATGTCCAAGTTTCAATATACTTGTAAATGTAATGCATGTTTAGTGTATGGTGCATCAAGACTTCAGTTTATTTTTTACTTCATTTTCACTTACTTTTGGTTTTAGATTGGCAACCATGATAATAAAGTGAAACGATGCGAAACGATTTGTTTTTCAAAAGTAGGTGTCACATCCTTACAATTGGTGGTTATTTCTTTTAAAGCTCCGGTGTTATAAATCTCATTGATATACACCTCTGCCTTCCAAGAACACAGCAGCCGGGAAACAACTTCATAAAGCCGCATTTATTGGATAATTGGTCCTTCAAATGGCTTCAAGCTGTCGAAGGACGGCCATCCAACAGGCAGCAGGCTGGAAAATGAGAGAAAAAAAGAGGAAAGTCGGAGGGAAGAAACCCCCCCCGAAAACTAACTAATGTCCTCTTAAACGTCCTCTTAACCAAAGGCTAAAAACACAGCGTGGAAGTTGGAGGTTTCTGCCTCGAGTTATTGCAAACACAAAGCTGTCAAAGAAGACAAACAGCCGCAAGTACACAACAGTAATTCTCCTTTTTTTTTTTTCAAATAAACATTCTGCGGTCAAACTCGGCGTAATGAGGCAGCCGGTTTAGAAGATTAGGAAAAAATTATATTCATCTTTTTCTAGTCCGAGTTGAGTCTGCGGGGCGAGTCAAGTGTCGAGACATTTGAGGCGAGTCCAACTACTACATGTTCTTTTCCAAAGCATGATCTTAAGTCAGCTTCCAAGTCTGAGTCAAGCTTCAAGTTTATCTGAGCGAGTTTCAAGTCAGGTGCCAAACCATGAGAGACATGTCCAAGTCAAGTCTGAAAGGCTTTGAGAAAAATTCCAAACCAGTCAGAGTAAGTTAAGTCTAAGGTCAAGACTCAAGGCTTTTGGGACAAGTCCATATCGGGTCTCAAGTATGTTAGAGGAAGTCTCGAGTCAGGTGCCAAACCATGAGAGACATGTCCAAGTCAAGTCTGAAAGGCTTTGAGAAAATTACAAATTCCAACTCTCAAGTTGTCAGACTAAGTTAAGTCTAAAGTCAAGGCTCAAGACTTTAAGGACAAGTCAAGTCTCTAATCATTTAAGACTACTAAAAGTACATTTTCAAGCCCTTTAGGCTATATCCAAGTCATGTCTGATGTAATATGAGTCAAAGTCAAGTCTGAAAGGATTTGAGGAAATTCCAAACCAAGTTTCAAGTGTGTCAGAGTAAGTTAAGTCTAAAGTCAAGACTCACATCCTTTAAGACAAGCCCAAGTTAAGTCTGTAGTTATTTAAGACTAATGGAAGAACGTTTTTAAGCTCTTCAGGCCAAGTCACATCTGACGGACTATGAGTCAAAGTCAGTCTGAAACTTGTTAGAATTAGTCTTAAGTCAAGTCTCAAATTTTCTGGGACAAACTTCTCTTTCAGTGTCTTGACCATTTTTATTTCCTTACACATCCCTTTAAAAGTTGTGTTAATAGTGTGTTTCTTCATATCAC
>NC_084984.1:25285293-25305293 GCF_963691925.1 Scomber scombrus
ACTTACGTCACATTTGTACATTAAAACACCCGCAATAAACAGACTGCGACTTCAGCAGCCTCACACAATGAGAATATATGTTAAACTTGCAAATCTTTGCTTGTACGAGTTCAGTTTGATTTCAGTTGAAGGTGACTTGAAGTAGGAAGGGCAGAGGAAGAAATGGAGGAAGCAGAGAATGACCGTAGGGGAGGAAACAGGATGTTTTCAATTTAGAATATGCTAAGATGGCCTTCATTAATTCAAATTATATCACATGCAAGTCTTGTTTTGATGCAAGCCTCAAAATGCTTTATGGGTAAATTCAAAGAAGAAAATATATACAAGGGTTTCGTGGCATTTTCTTCAGTGGTGACCAGCATGTGATGTAATGTGTGATTTCATCTCCACCATTTTCAAACCTATACTCCGTTTGCCCTGGTCCCCAATCAGTGGATGAGATGGTCAACTTTGAGCGTTTCTTATCACACAGAAAATTCCAAGTGAACCGAAACACATCACAACAAGCCGCGTGAGAATGTTCCCTCCTCTCATTGGTCTGATGTGTCTGGGAAAAACTTAAACACAGACAGAAAGTGATAAAGAAAGTCCACTGATTGATTTGACTGGTCCACAGTTAAACTGTCAACAACTGATCTCTAATCTGGATCCTAGCATGCAAATCACATGTGGCACACCTGTTTGGTACACCCAGTAGTCGGGTTGTGTCGAGGTCAGATCAGATTCCTCACTTTAAATCAAAAGCTCTCCAGTGTTTGTTTGGGATCGGACCAAGACCACCTCCTCTAAAGGATCTCGCTGCTGTTGTAGTGGTCCGCAGAGTGCGATTACTGTGTTCAGACCTGCCCAAACGAGTCCCACCGAGGAGGGGGGGAACATGAATTGTGTCTGAACCACCCCCCTTTCTTCACCTGTAGACCTTTCTTTATCAACATCATCAGTGAACGACATGGCGAGCAGATCTACGACATCGCCAGCTAACACCATGCTAACACGCTAACTCAACTCATATTTTAAGATGTTTTTTTTTTCCTTTTAGCTTTAAACTTTAAAAAAAAACGCAGTATGCTTTAGACTCACAAACACGGTCAACTTTAAGGTTGAGGTCAAAGAGGAGGAAGTGGAGTAGGAAGTGTGAATTAAGAGCAGGAAGAAACAGAAAAAGTTGAAGGTTGGAAGGAAATATAAAGTAAAAGCGAATAAAAACAAACATGCCACGCGAACGCAGGATGTTTTGCGCTGAAAGGACCTGAAGAGCCTCGATAGGAGACTGACTGTAGTAACAGTAACAGTATGAGGACAATGTGTGAGTGCCAACCACAGTTTGATGGTTTAGCTGAAGCTGGGAAGCAAGGAAGAAGAGGAGGAGGATGAGGAAGCGGAGGAGTAGGAGGAAGATGAATGGGTGGAAGGAGAAGAGGGAGAACAACAAGTATGACAAAAGAGGAAGCAGGGAAAGAAGGGATGACGTTTAAGGGGGAAGGAGAAATAAAATGGAAATGAGGAGGAGCAGGAAGAGAAAGAGGCTGATGAAGAAGATGAGTGAGAGAGAGAGAGAGAGGGGTGGGGGGTGAAGAAGAAGACAAGTAGTGACTAAGAGGGGGGGAAGAGGGAGGAGAAAGAGATGAGTTGGGAGGATGATGTTCATGGCATGAAGAGAGAGAAGGAGGTAAGGGAGGATGAGAATGAGGATGAAGAAAGAAAAGGTGGAGCAATGGGGCACAAATAGTGGAGAAGGAGGAGGATGTAAAAGGAGGAGGAAAAAAGCGGGCGATGAAGGAATAAGACAGAAATGAGGCTGAGAAGTAAAAGAAAGATATAAGAAGAGGAGAAGATGAGGTTTGTGAGGACCCCAGGAGGTAGAGGACATGAGGCGAAAACAGCGAGGAGGAACGAGGAGGAGGAGGAGGGTAAGAGGACGAAGGCGTGGGCGGAATCATCTGCTCTGACTTCTTCACATTTGATTCCAGAAATCTTCGTCTTCTCAATTAACAGCCACCTCTTCTGCCTTCATTTCAGCCACAGTTTTACCTCTCGTCTGCCGCACAGACAGATACACGAGTTTCGATGCCGACACTGTACTCCCAAAACAATTTAGCTTGTCACACGCTTGCATTTACAAGCATAAACACACACACACACACACACACACACACACACACAGAAACACACATACACACACAGCCGCCTCCCAGAATAAGTTGGCTGCCTCTAATTGGAGTGGTGTTTGTTGCGGAGAGGTGTTGAGCGCCGCTGTAATTGCCAGGCAGGCTGGTTTGACGTTCCCTGTCTCTTTATTTTTTAAGGACTGGGTAATTAGGCTCGGTGACTGCGATTGTGCCTGTGCCTGTGCCTGCGCCGCCGCCACCGCCGCCCGGTACGAGCGAACAGGTGTGGGAGCGAGAGAGCGGGGCGAAAAACACACAAACGCCTCGTCGACGTCACGGACCGACCGCCGAGCGAGGGGAAGAAGGAGCTGTTTACCGGTGACGGAAGGGCTTCACCAAAACACCCTCAACGCGGAGGAGTAAAAACCACGGTCGCCACAGGGGGGGAGGGGGTAGAGATTCAGGAAGCGCTACCTGATTGGAAGAGAGGGAACGGGTAGATTGTGTGACTGAGCCGGAGAAAGAAAGATCACTAATAACTCAAACGAAATCCATGCTACTTATTTTTCAACAGGAAAAAGTCAAGTACACAACAAGCTCAGTATCGGAGCAGGTAAAGTCGTCAGAGCGGTGTCACCAGGCGACTGACATGAAAATGAACGTCGCCTTGATGACTGAGTTCAGTGTTTTTTCTTATTTCGGCAACAACATATTTATATGGTGGAAAAAGAAGTATTCAAGAAGTTGTGAATACCTAATCTGTGAGTGATTTAAACAGTCTCATAAACGCAGAAAACACGACTATAATTGAAAGCACCATAACCACTGACAATGCTGCTTTCTGATTGGCTGACAGGTGTACGTTAAAACATCTTCTCTTATCTGGGACACCGCAAACAAACACAAGCTGCGTTTCAAATAGTGAAAACGTTCAAGACTAAGACTTTACTGTTTTATCTTCTCTCTGACAGGAATGTTATTACATTTGCAGGTATTTGTTAGAAACTAGCATTGGACGAGCTGAAGTTTCTACTTGTAGATGGCGCTAGTTTAAAAAAGTCATGGGGTCGACAAAGTGACGACATGAATGTCTGCACCAAAGTTCCTAACAATCTATCTAATGGTTGTTGAAACATTTCACTTGAAAACACAAAGGTCAGCCTCCTAGTGGCAGTAAAGAGGATCACTGAAGTCAGTAGGATTCATCATCTGGGACCATGTCCGTGCACTGTGTTGTGCCAATTCATCTAGTAGATGAGATATTTAAAAGGATAAGTGAAAACCATGATTTGGCTGATGGCGCCAGATGAAGGGGATCACCTAAGTCATAAGCTTGCATACTCTGGGGACCCTGATTGTCTGTCCAATGTTTCATAGTAATCCCCCTAATGGTTATTGAGATATTTCAGCCTGGACTGACCCAACAGACATCACCATTCCTGGAAACATGTAGAAAATATATCAAATAGTGAATATAGAGTTTATTCATATTTCCACTATAAAAAGGTATGGGCCGCTATCCGCTCATTAAATGTTTCTGCCTGTCTTCCATCACTTAGCGCTCTCTGCGGTTAATGACTGGCTTGCGTACAAATCAGACAGGTAACCTGCTGCAGGTGTACAACAGATGCCTCTAAAAACAGTCACTTCTGACTACAGCAAAAAGCTGATGAAGACCAGCAATTAAGCACTGACAGTCTGTCCACATTTAGTCAACTTATTATGAAGTGCTTCACAAGGCAGCAAAACACACACACACACACACACACAAACATTGACTTCTGGCACACTCCGACACACACACACACACACACACACACACAAACACACACACACACACACTCTGACATCCAGTTATAATATTTGTGAGCACATTGGGAAACATTTTTGTCGAAAGGTTTTTAGACATCTAGGTTGCATGTAACAGTTTCTCCAAAAGAATTTCAATGATTAAAGTCCAATATCTCTAGTTTTAACTTCTCCGCACATAAATGAAAAGGTTACATATTATTATTACACGCATCTAATAATGTTCATTCACCCAAATTTAATTTTTTACCCTTTTTTGTATTTTTAACAGAATAAATGTCATTTCCTGTATTCTAATGCCCGTTAACAGGTGCTTTGACACTATCTGGCTATACAAGCATGAAAAATGATGGGTATATTTTGTAATGACATCTAAATGATGACAAATAGTCTGTCGAATCCCTTCCATCACTCACTCTCAGCAGTGACTCTTTCCACTGTCCCTGCATCCTGCCCCTGCCTCTGACTCACTCTCAAGCACCTAAATGGCAGGAGAGGTGGTGGAGTGATAATTATTTAGTTGGCAGTACATATTCTGTCATATTTATAATCATAATAAGTTATGCTGAATATAAATACAACCGACTGTAAAGTACCAGTCTGTGACACTGGAAAATCATTCAAAGCGGCAGTAAGCCAAAAACTGTTCCTTAAAAAGTAGAATATTAGTCAATTTTGTGACCCAGTTTATACATGGGCTTATATTTATATCTTTTGCAAAGGTGGATTTCACTGTGAAAAGCAAACATCTGGAACTTTGCTGCACAGACTCACCAAATCTTTGTTAATTCAACAACAAACCTGTACTCATGTCTTCTTTTACGTGTATTTCATATTGCTTTTCTTCTTTTTAGTCTTTGCTTTAATGTATTCATTGTTAGACTGTGTTCAGTTTACCTCCTTTACTTTACTAATTTAAATCTCTTATTTTCACAAAAGCCCTTCTAGGGACAGGTGTTGCTAATTAGCATCTGCTATAAACACAGTGATACTTGCATTGGACAGCTGTTTCAGCCTGTCTATATCTGTTGTGTAAATGTCCTTATTAAATAAACCACACTAATAATGATAATATTAATATATGTATAATTAGTGGGGAGCCCCTGTTCATAAGGGACCGTTAGTTAGCTTAACTTAGTTAGCTTAAGTTAACTTATTACTACCAGTGATGACATACTTTCCTCTTCTTTAAAACAACCTCCTTATGTCTATGTTGTCTGGGGGAGCAAACGTATCAAACCAAGAGACTGGCAGCCAAAAATGACGAGGCTACTCTACACTAACACTCAATTGACAACTAGCCACCTTCCTCATCTTTTCACTATTTTGCTAACTTAGCGTTAGCGCTTCTTAAAAGTTAGTTAAACAAACACCAACATGTACTTAAAAGTCAAGCTTTAATTTTCGGTAAGTTAACAATTTCCTGGAGTGGACTGGAGTTTCATTAGTTTAAGCATTCTCTGAATAAATAAGCGGAATGGATTTGATAATGAAGCACTAACTTATTCAACATGGTAAAAGTGTTTTGGTCTAAACTAGTCATTTTTGACACACTCACAAATAAGGTTGAAAAGCCACATTGTCACTTTTGTTAATTAATTTCTATATTTAAATGTGAGGCAGGTCCCTGCTACATTGTCAGTATAGTAACTGAAATACAGTTGAATTTTTAACCTAAATGTCACATAAAATATCCACTTTTGATCAGAATTGGCCCAGTTTTAATGTAAATCTTTTTGACCTTCACCAAAACCAAGTTTACTAGATTTACTAGATATAAGAGCTATAACCTAAATTAAACTAAACAAACACATCTAAAGCTACAGTAAACTAACCCAGCTTATATCTAATAAAACCCAATAAAAACCTGCTCAAACAAATACAAACTGAGCTCAAACTCAGATCTGAATTACCAACCAGACAAAGTGGACAACTCCCATGAAATTTCAGGTGCTATGCTCCATATTTAACTTAATAATAAACACCACTAAAGTACTATAATCAACTCTAATGATACATTTCATGAGCCAGGTCCTGTACTCTTAATACCTGTCTTGTAGAGGGGCCATCTTTCAGAATTTACATGAATATGACTATGACTAAATACATTTGGGTTTAACCAAATCACCACAAACAGAGTTTCAATGAGGCCTGCAGCTCATTTTTCACATTAGCTGAAAACAAAGCAAAGCTGCTGCTGAAAGTAAATCTTAAAACACACCAAAAACTACAGTTAAACAAGTCAAACTAAAACAACTTATCTTGATTTCATTTTTAGTCAAAAAGCCTAAACGGAGCAAAATATAAACTAATCTAAACCCAACAGCCCAGCTCAGCACATCTCGGCGTCGTCTTTGGGGAAAACATATGGAGCTTCGACTCGGTAGCAAGTCGGCCCGCCGAAGCAAGCACCACGTCGATCTCCTGAGCTTTGAAAAGAAGGGAAAAAAACACACAAATCCACGCCGAGTTCTCACAGATGTTAACCTTGAAATCACTGCCATTATTAGCGGAGTCATTATTAGCATTAGAAAAGCAAATGGGGCTAATAATATTTGCCATTATGGCTAAAAACGCCTATTAATCCCTAATCCGCACCACAATTAAGAGCATGGTTGGGTGTTTTTTTGTGAGTCGTTCTGCATCGCCTTGCTGGGGAAACGAGACAATTTAACAGCCTCGGAGGCAGAGAGAAGGTGGGAGGGTGAAGTATTAAGCAACTGGCTCCTGCTCTCCATCTCTATTTTGAAAGCGATCAGTCGGGGTGTTTTTGAGTGACGGGCGTAACGGAGGCAGATTTGACTGAATAGAGACAAGAGGGTGGCGGTGGGGGCGTCGCTCGCTGCGTTGAAGCGCGTTATCTGTCTCGGTACAAGTGCATCAAATCAAACGGGAGAGGGGATATTATTAAAGCATCCCCCTTTTTTTTTTACTTCGCTGTGAACTGTGACTTAATAAGCTATGCCAATTAGGGGAACAAAAATCAGGCGTGCCATCGGGACTGTATCTGCCCTTGCCCAAATTTCTCTGCTTATGCGTGAAGCCTCGTTGGCAGAGGCAACAGTGCCGCTGTGTTTTTTCTGTATGTCTTTGGCTTCGACAAGAAAGAAAGAAAGAAAGAAAGAAGAAGAAGAGGTGGAAGGTGGGACAAAAATAAAATAGAAGAGGATAATTTGGTGATCATCTCCGTAAGAGTTGATGTTTTTAAAGGATAAGGCTGCTGATATTCCATACATATATCTTTTATTGTCAGCAAATCCCATAAAAACAAGCTGTTTAACCGATGCCAAACATATTTTATTCCTCTTTGCCATAGAGCTCCATTGTTATCCAAAAACTGTTTCTATCACCATGAACGTGACCATTTAAGTTCAGTGGTTTCTTTTTAGCTTTTGACCCTTTAAAATGAAGTCATCCTACTTCGGAACCAATGAAATTTGCCTTTGAGCTAAGAGTAATTTTTCTTTCTTAGGTGTTTCATTTGAATCAATTTAGAGGTCTGAAAAGAGAAAAATACTGTAAAAGTACCTGAATGCAGTGATGCTTTTTCCTTCTTGCTTGAAATATTGTTAATCATGTAGCAACCACTCTGAAAAGGCTGGGTAGTAATTCAAAACTATATCCTATCGTGATAAGATAAATGATGCGTACCGTTCTACAAAATTCTGTTGTACAAATCGACGACTCGGAGGAAGTTTTAAATAAAAACGAACACAATTAGGGCAGCAAAGCTTATTTTCATTATGAATTTTCTATGTAGATCCATAGAACAAAAAAATGCTGTCAGTTATTCCTAAAACTCAAGGTATTGTCTTCAGATTGCTTGTTTTGTCTGTCTAACAGTCCAAAACCCAAATATAGTCAATTAACTATATCATAATACGAAGGAAGACACCAAATCTTCACCACAAAGAAACTGGACGTTTTTGTCATTTTTGCTTAAAAAAACCATCTCATATCATCACACATTTCTATTGATCTACAACTCAATTAATCGACTTGATGTTTTAGTTCAAAGCAAAATTAGTTATTTTTTGTTTGATTTCACAGAACACAATTCATTGCTTTTAGCATCAATCCCAACCCAAAGGTCAAAACTGCAGGTTATTCTGACTCAATTCCATCTGCACTGTACTGTCCTATTGCTATAAATACTCACTAGAGTACTAAATGCATATTATTCCACCACTGAAAATAGTCCCCAACAAATGCACTAATTATTCTGGTCTGAGTAACTTTTGCTAAAAATAACAACGCTGAGCTGTTTGAGAAAATGATTGAGACATTTTTCAAAGATTTACCACTTCAGTAGGAACCAATGGGCTTAGAGCTGACAGGATAGACAGAGATAGAGATGTTAGAAAGTATAAGAGGTGGACTGATGCATCATTGGTTGGATGTTTTTCACGAGAACAACAAACTGTAACACCTGACCTTTCCTGTCCTTACTTTATTTTCTTCCTTCTTTCCTTTTCTTCTCATTATTTCTTCTTTCTTTGTTTCCTTCTTACCTTTTCTTAATTTTCCCATCTCCACTTTCTCCCTACTTTCCTTTCCTCTTTCCTTTATTTCTACCTTTATTCCTTCCTTCCTTCAACCTTTCCTTCCTTTGTTTCTTTCTGCTGACTCTTTAGGAAACACTTCCTCCATCTCTCGTTGCCAACTTGAAGTTCCATGGCAACGGGGATGAAATGGTGTGCCCTCCCACCCCCAAACCTCCCTTTCCCTCCCCCCGCTTGGTCCCAACTGCACACACACACACACACACACAAACACATAGACACACACACATGCTCACATATGTTCGCTTGTTCACACACATATTCAAATATCTCTTCAAATCTCTCAGGAGCACTTTTATACGCTCAACACTCATTCTCTTACGAACATACACATTTACACTGTTTCACACACACTCACACACAAAAACACACCTCGGTCCCTTTCCAACACCGTTGACAGGGAGACAAACGGCACATCTGAGAGGTTATAACAGTGTTAGACAAAAACAAAAAAAAGAGGAAAAACACCAAAACCAGCCAAGACCTGAAATAGACAAGTGGTGGTGGTTGACAGGCGGAGTGAAGCCGCTCGCTGAACGGCTTCATCCAGGAGGAGATTAGAAAACACACACAGAGTTTGAAGTGTGCATTATCTTTCCAGGGATGATCCTAAAATAAACAACAACGACGGCAAAATCTCCCAATAATTAAAACGCCTAATCCACTTCCTGGTTGGTGATGACCGTGGGCTGAGCGTGTCACCCGGGAATCGTTGGGGGAATTGTGTGGCATTTATGTTTAGATGTGTTTTTCTTTGTGTGTCTTAAGGTGAATTTATCCCCCAAAATAGGTCTTAACATCAAATGTGGAGAGGGCTTGAAAACCTAAAATTTATTCACGGCATTGTGTAAAGATTGTCATTTGAAAATTCAACCTCTTCATGTGACACCGAAATCCTCAAACGCATCAGATAAAGCAAATCCTAAAACCTGTTTTTATGCATGTGTCTCTCTGCCTGACAGGTTTTTTTTTTTTTTTTTTAACATGACACTCGTGCTTTTCTTGCTTTCATCCAATGCTTGTCTTCCTTAGTCCTGATTTTGCTGTTGATGTTGTCTTCTTCTCCCCTTGTTTGGCTACTCTCACCTCTTTTCTGAAACATTTGGGAACAACCTTCCTCTTTGTGTTTATGGATAACTGCATGGTGCCAAAATACCTCTGTTAATATATGGAGCTAAACAAGAGTAAATGCGTTTAGTAAATGTAAATCCCTGCAGAGGAAAAAAAAAACGTGAGTGCTGAAAACTGACATGAAACATCTGCTTGATTTATGTTCTTGTTTAATTCTTTGTCCGCTCAGTATTTACTGATTTACATCAAAATGTAGCCAAGTTTAGATTATGCTTTACTGGAAAAAGTTCATGTACGGTTGTCTGTGTTAAAACTATTGTTAACAGTTCAGCAGTTTTGTATGGAGAAGTTTACAGTTGGTACTTTATAGGGGGTTATTTGTATCAAAATTCTGATATCATAATTTCACACAGAAACAGTTTTAAATCACATATCTACAGCAGTCTCATTCACTATATAGTCATACTTTACATTTTAGGGAATGGTAATGAAAATTATAATAAACCTTTGTTTGAAGGGGATCTATTACGCTTTCCCTTCTTTTCAGTCATAATGTTACGATGTCAGTTTCATGTTAAAAGTGGCCAATGTGTCAAATAATGAGGTTAACATATGTAGAAGTAAATACCAGCTTCAGACTGCTCTGAACACTCGATCAACACTCGATGTTTCCAACTATTTTTAGAGGGAAAGTAGCTCAAACCTGCAGGACATGTCACTAGATGACGTCACGATGTGCTAATTTGCATATCTATTTCCTACATACAATATTTAAAAGTGAAATGACACTAAATGTAACAGTAATTAGCTGTATCATTTGCTTACCTCTAATATTAAAAAAATTAAAAATGAATTATTATCATGCACTGGAATAAATGTGCACTCATATACACTATTGTTAACTCTGTCTATTTAGAAAAACAAACAAAGTCAAACTTAATTATTAAAAATGAGGCGTGTACATTCACGTCTCTGTCTGGCTGATGATTGATGATTTACTGAGGAATACCGGGGACTCCTTTAAAGGAGAAGAGTTCAACTCTGCCCAAACATTTGACAGATATGTCACTAGCCACTAAAGGGTCTGAAAAGTCACTAAATGTAGCAACAAAGATGCTAAGTTGGCTACACTGCGCTCGGTTTCCATCTGCTTTAAGCTTGAGCCGACATCAGCTTGTGACAGATTTCTTTAAATGGTCCTTTAATCCATTGTTTTGGGGGTAGTCACACCAAGCCATGACTCCTTTACACAACAGGGTAAAGTAAAATAAGTAGTTTACCTGATGGAGTTCTGCTGGTCATCTGCTGCTCTTCATCAAACATCATCATCATCACTGTGGCTGTTCCTGCTTCTACCATCCCTCCCTGCATTATTTCTAACTAATCCGCTCAACAAAGGGCTACAAATATGTCCATATTGTGTTATTTTTATTTTAAGCTCTGATAATTCAGTGAGGGACTTGTTTCTGGGTCAGATTTTTTAGCGTGGTGTTTGCAGAAACAATGAAAGTGTTATTTTAAACCTGTGTTTGTGGATCATTTCCAGGATCACTGCAATAAGACTGCATTATGTGTTCTTCATTATGTTACATTGAATAACACAATGAAGATTAATTACAATGAAGGGGAATACATGTAAAATACCAGACCACGTTTTAAATTCTATCTTTATTTTATTTGTGGTGCTGGTGTCGTCCTGTTTTCTGTGGTATAAGCACAGTCCAGTTATGTTAATTCAGCATCTATAGCAGTGTATCGGAGCTGCTGTATTCATATTTGAAACTCTGTACATCCCAGTCGACAGTAAATTCCCTCTGGGGAAAACTCTCCAGGATTCCCAATCTGTCAATTTGTCATGACTGGGAAAGCCAGTGATGAAGTGATAAAAGTAGTGATTGTAGCAGCCTCTAACCCGCTTATAATATATGATAATGTATTCTTTATGATCCCACACCATGTGTGTGCCGGGTTGGCCTGGCAACAAAAAAGTGCAAAAAAGAGCCCCATAACTCCAATTTCAGGGGATCTATAAAGTCTAAATGCTCATCCATTAATAGACACAATGTTTAACCCTTTACACTCACAAAGGTCCATCAAATCCCTTTATAATAACCCCAAAAACATACTATCATCCAGCTGGTATAAGCACTTTTTATATTTAGTTTGTGAAAAGTTGACTTTTCACAAACTTTTATTGTTTTCTTGATTATCATCATCCTCATCCCAAGATAAATTAACCCCATGCGGAGAAAAATCACTGAGCATAAATGATGAGGAGCGAGTGCAGACGAGAATATAACATTTCCTGCATCGCTAAAATGTATTTTTAAACCTCTCTGATATCTACACCAAAGTTACGACTGTTCACGAGCGGCATGTGGACCCAGTTCAGTGCTGGCATGTCCCAGCCTCTGGCCTCGCCCCAGCCTTTGGAAACCGCAGCTCTCATGGTTGTGTGGGTCTATAGAGTTCTAATTAGCTGCATTCACAAACAGCGTCGGGCTCATCAAAATGCCGAGGCCTGCAGAAAGCCACAGCAGGGGTGAGCAGAGCGTGTGTGTGTGTGTGTGTGTGTGTGGTACGTGTGTGTGTGTGTGTGTGTGTGTGTGTGTGTGGTACGTGGGTGTGTGTGTGTGTGTATGTGTGTGTTGCATCTTGTACATGTGGGTGTTTGTGTGTTTGCGAGATTTGTGTAGATGTGTGTGTGTTTGTGTGTGTGTGTGTGTGTGTGTAACACCAGTGTGTTTCTGTGTTTAAAAAAAAGAAGGAAACAATCTCAGAATGAAGATACACATCGAACCAGCAAACCGAGGCCTAACAGCCGCTACTAATTCTACAAAAAAAAACCAAGCCCCCCTTTTTTTTTTTTTTTTTTCTTCTCCAAAATCGAAACACTTGTCGTTCCGTTTCACATTTGTATGCGCGGCACGGGAACAAACAACACCGCCGAAACCGCAGTGCACAAACAACAACAACCAAACGACAACGCAGTAAACAAAGAAGACGTCTCTCTGCATCTCTCTCTGTTTTCCTCAGCCAACAAACAAAATGGCTTCCGGGAACGCCGTTTTTAGAGGCAGACGACACGAGCGGGAGCAACAGGAACGACCCGGGTGTTCTCTGTGAAAAGCTTCCAGGAAAGATTACAAACAGAAAATATTACTCCTGGTCTGGCAAAGGTTGGCAAAGGTTGTGTTTGTGTAGTAGCGTGATACACATATGATATAGGATCACAACAAGGAGGTCAAATATAGAACAGGACAATCTGACATTTCTGGATTTAACATTAGTCATTTCTGCAATATACTCAATGCAAATATTGTTAACATATAAAGAATGTTCCAGATTAATTTAGCAACTGCTTTTTTTTGTCTATCAAGAAGTTTGTTTCTTTATCTACTAATTCGAGCTGATCAGCTGACAATAAAACACCAAACTGACAAACTCATCAATGAAGACAGCTATTAAATAAAGGATATAATAAGAGCCATTGCATAACATTACATTAATGATTTAAAGATTTTTTTTACAGTCTGTATATGCATAAAGATACACAAAGACATAACTCAGTAACTTCTTTACAGCACACTTACTGACTGACTGACTGCTTGAGCAACTAACTCACACATTCACTGTGCGACTGAATGACTTAATCAATCAATCAATAGAAAACTGTGGGTGCTTCCTGAGTGTTCACAGGTACAGATCTCTAAATATATTAAACTTTTGACTTTTTCATGTTTTTGAGTATTTCTCTGGCATGGGATTAATAAAGATTATATTACCAAGTCTTATTTTATTGTACTGTATTGTATCGTACTGTATCGCATCGCACTGTATCGTATCGTACTGTATCGTACTGTATCGTATCGTATCGTACTGTATCGTACTGTACTGTATCGTACTGTACTGTATCGTATCGTACTGTATCGTATCGTACCGTATCGTACCGTATCATACCGTATCGTACTGTATCATATCGTACCGTATCGTACTGAATCGTACTGTATCGTATCGTACTGAATCGTACTGTATCGTATCGTACAGTATCGTATCGTACTGTATCGTATCGAACTGTATCGAATCGTACTGTATTGTACTGTATCGTATCGTACTGTATTGTATTGTATCGTACTGTATCATATCGTACTGTATCGTACTGTACTGTATCGTATCGTATCGTACCGTATCGTACTGTATCGTACTGTATCGTATCGCACTGTATCGTACTGTACTGTATCGTATCGTATCGTACTGTATCGTATCGTACTGTATCGTACTGTACTGTATCGTATCGTACTGTATCGTATCGTACTGTATCGTACTGAATCGTACTGTATCGTATCGTACTGTATCGTATCGCACTGTATCGAATCGTACTGTATTGTACTGTATCGTATCGTACTGTATTGTATTGTATCATACTGTATCATATCGTATCGTACTGTATCATATCGTATCGTATTGTAACGTATCATATTGTATTGTATCTTAACATATCATATGTTATCTTATTTTATCATATCTTATTATCTCTTTTTATCTTTCTTTATCGTATCGTACTGTATCATATCGTATCGTACTGTATCGTATCGTATTGTAACGTATCATATTATATCATATCTTAACTTATCATATGTTATCTTATTTTATCATATCTTATTATCTCTTTTTATCTTTTTTTATCGTATCGTACTGTATCGTATCATTGTATCATATCGTATCTTATCGTACTGTATTGTATCGCACTGTATCGTATCATATATCATATTGTATCTTATCTTATCGTACCGTATGTGTTGGTACTGAGTGAAAATATTAAGTGGTAATTGTTTTACTTTACTTACTGTGATAATTACGTTAATGCTTTTTTACTAACAGGCACTTAAACCTGTCAATCAGTCAAACTGCAGCAGTGACTCTCAGCAAGAACCACATGCTAACAGACTGACTAGCAGTGACTCCACTGTCTGACAACGCTTCATGAACCAATCTGTCGAGTCAAAACCTTCAAAAGAACTCTGCGGTATTCTTCGGCATACAGGAAGTGTTGAGGGCAGCGAGCCTGTACGAGAGCTGATATCAGCAGCAAGCAACGGTAAGCCCCGAGGGACAAATGTATGTCAGTCAGTAACCACCTGCACTGTTTAAAGAGAACTAAACTTTTATTACAGTTTAAGGTTGTAAAGTTTCCATTCTGATCACTGGCTGCTAGTTAAGAAAAATATAAAGGTAGAGAAGAAGAGAGCTTTTGTAAGGGTTGGACTTTGTGGCAATGGTTCAAAACAGAACTGTTACACGCTGAAGACTCGGCACTAACTAAATGACTGGATGAATGAATTAGGCTGAGCAAAGTAGTGAATAAATGGCAGATGGAGACATAAAGTAAACTCACTGACTAAAACGCTCACTGACTGAATGAGTGGATGAAAGCATGACTAAATAGGTCAATGAATGAAGCAACTAAGTCATCTCTCTTCCATTTACTAGTAAAGTAACTGACAACTGCCCAATGTCCCTCCTAAGGCCTAAGCCCCGAACCCTCATGGACTTAATTGATGTCACCTGGTAAGTGCTTGAGTGCAAGAAGCTGCAACAGCTCGAAATGGTATATAACCTTGTCTTTTTTTTTAACACTTCCAAGCTTGCCCTGTTAAGCCTGTATTTAAAGTCACACCAATATGAACTGTGAGTAATTCCTTCAGGCAAAGTCAGCAGAAATGTGGACTTTAAGAAAGTGTGCATTAAGGGCCCAAAAAAGTCTTTGAGAAAGCCCTTAACCCTTCAAAGTATGTGATTCCATGAGTCCATGTGTGTGGATGTTGGGATTAGGCCCAACACACTGGTTGGTTGAATTAACTAATGACTTGCAACTTGATCTTCTAATTAACTAGCTCTTTATCTGATTCAACAGATAAAGAATGACTGAATTTCCCACTTAGTCTCCGACTGAACACAGCGACTAACTCATCTCTGACTGCACACTCACACTTGACAAAGTCAAAACCACCATGTTCCACCACTGATAAAACCAAGCTGTGCCTGTTCGACACCAACAGTGTAGAAAAACATAGTGAACTGATGTCCATAGTACACACATTCACACACACACACACACACACACACAAAGAGAGAGAGGCAGGAAAGAATGAGAGCAGCAAATCGGAAAAACAGGAAGCCTCCTTCAGGAATGAACACGAGAAGGTGCAAAACAAACTTGTTAGATAATAAAGAAACATAAGAAAAATCACATCACGCCAGCTTTTTATACCGCAAACTTCACATGTTTTATCACCGACAGAGCGGAGATGAAAAAGGATACCTCACACATATTCACATAATATTCCATCTCTTTAGCCAAGCTAAGCATCTATACAAAATATCCCAATCAGCAGATAATATTAATATTTCACTGTTCCCGCTCTGCCATCATAAAATACCGCAAACGTACTTGTTTTGCCTTTGTTTGAGTTTTTATTTTTAACTGTGAACTTCTTCAACAAGTGAAGAATCGCTCTATTTCCCAGAAGGTCTATTCAAGTGTGACAAAATGCTACTAATGCTCTAGATTTTTCTTATTGTCGACAAATCCCATGGTAAGAGCAAAACCAACAATGAATAGATCCAACTAACAAGTATTGCCTTTGTAGCCAAAGCCTGATGTAGCTGTAATTTGTTTTGAGTCAATCCCGCATACACTGTCCTGCTGCTGTAGATACTCACAATCGTGTATTAATCCACCGCTGAAAGTAGTTCCCGTCAAAAGCACTTTTTACTCCTGTTTGTGTAGTGTTCGCTAAAAACGACAATGCCCAGCTGTTTAAGGAAACGGTTGAGCCTTTCTTTTTTTTTTCTTTTTTAATCAAGATATATATTTGTGACCCTTTTTGTGGTATTTACAGCTTCAGTAGGAAACAGTGTGTTTGGGGCTGCAACAGGAAAGCTAAGGAAGTTTGCTAATGAACAAAAACACAAACTAAACATAATCAAAGTCATATAATCAGACCAGTTTTCACAACATGTGACGTATAAAGCAAAATCTCTGTACAAAAAAAACTAAAAAAACAACAAGCAGTTCAACAACAAGACCAACCAGAGAATACTAAGAATTTATGAGCATGTTAAAATCCTGCAACTCTCAAAAAAGAGATCCACGAAGCAAAACAGCATCAAAACCAAAAAAAAAAACCTGCATCTGCATGTAGAGAAAAACGGTTACCCACACAAGAAAAAATTCAAACAGCAAGCGAAGCAGCAACGAGCAGGTGTAAAGAGGAAGGAGAGGAGGACGCTTAGAGGGGATTCAAGAAAAGAGAAGAAGGAGAAGACGAAGAAGAAGAAGGGGGAGAGAAGAGAAGAGGAGAGAAAAAAAAAATGAGGAGAAGGCTGACGTACTTGAGCCGGAGAAATGTCCGCTCCCCAGGGAGGTCGGGCCGTTCTTTCCACTGCTAACAGGAGGGGAAAACATCTACAAGACAAACAGAGCGCACATTACCTCCGAGAGCACTGACACTGCAGACAGCAAGACACATGTGAACAGAAGCATCACTGCAGCTACACGTGAAAAAGCTTCATTCCAAAATGCTGCTGCCAGACTCACATCACATCGGGACTGTCTAGGAAATGTCTTACATTGAACAGTGACATTTTTGTCTTGTCATTTAAAATGATAGATAGCTTTTTTTTTTTTTTGGAAGGAAACTCTTTGTGTTTGATGTGTTTTAACTAGATAACACAATCATCTACAGGGCTGGGTATTGCTCACTTTAGTTTTTAACATCTATACCAATAAAATACTGGACACAGATATTTTTGATGTATTGCTATGAGAAATATAAATGTTTTTCACTTCAAATATTTTCTGAAGCTTAGCAAGAACTTTGCCTAATATTGACTAAATTTGGATTGAAATGTGGAACTATCTGTTGAATCTGACTCAAGGTATCGTGCCAGCATTGGGTGGATCAAAGTCTCTGTTTTATGCAAGATGTAAGTAGTCTTAAATTGGAGTAAAGTCTCAAGTCATGACAGGTAAGTCCCAAGTCAAGAAAAAGAAAGTCTCATGTCTACAAAGTTATTCCAGCTACAAGCCCCAAAATCAAATCAGGCAAGTCCTGAGTCAATTCAAACCTAAGTCAAGACCAAGTCTCTACCTTTGTGTTCAGAGTCCTAAATGAATAATTAAGTTGAACGCCATTAACATTTAATCTAAAAAGACTGAGGCTGTCCTTACTATTTAATCCCAGGAACATTGCACACTTCTATATAGTATCAGGAATGTATGCATATTGGAGATTTATATAATATATTACTTCTTTTTTTTTTAAAAATCACTTTTACCATTACAAGGCTACTGTTGTGTCAATTCTGAATTTCTCCCGAGGGGGATCAATAAAGATACCTTACTTTATTTTATGATTTAATGTATTGCTTTCAAATACATTTTATAACATGTATGTTCAATTAATATGAGGTTTGTTATTGAGAGTGGAGTCTTTAGATATAAATGTGATAATATGAGGTGTCATGTGATCCGTCTGCTGGTCTGCATTGTTTGTGTGACCTCGTTTGGCTGCTGTCTGATACCTACTGTCAGGAAAATAAAGATTTTTTAAAAAAAATAAAGTAATTTATAATCTTTAGGTTTGATGAGGATAACAAGTCCAAGTCAAGAGATATATGGTCTAAATGAAGACATAAGTCACTCGTGTTGAAATCAAAGTTTTGGGGGATTTTTTTGTCAAGTCATCAGTTATCAGTCATCAGTCATCAGTCATCTGACTATATCACATGACTCAAGTCTACACCATTTGATGCCAGCTATCAGACTTTTTCCAATGCCCAATGCTGTAGATCAGTGGTCTCCAACCCTGCTCCTGGAGAGCTACTGCCCTGCATGTTTTAGGTATCTCCTCACTCTAACTCGTTATCAAGCAGCTGAGGCTCGTCAACGGGCTTGATAACGAGTTGATTATTAGAATCAGGTGTGTTAGAGTGAGGCGATACCTAAAACATGCAGGGCAGTAGCTCTCCAGGAGCAGGGTTGGAGACCACTGCTGTAGATGAATGTATTTAATTGGTATTTAAAAGCTATGTTGGTTTGATACCCAGCCCTGTAGTCATCACACAGACTCTCACCTCAGAGCTGTACACAGATACCAGTATGTATTTTTCCCCCCAAAAAAAACAAAACTGCAGGAATGTGTTTGGGAGGTAAAAAATAAATCAAATTCCAGCATTTGTGAAAAATCAAACCCTTTCTTTAGAAATGATTCAAAATGTGTTACTTTTGGCTAGAAGTTGCACATCTCATTTTGGAATGAAACCCTTCACATCTACTTGAAAAATCTGACTTAAACATATGAGATAATCATCAAGAAGTAGTTACCGTCTGCTCTACACATCTACAGGAAAAATCAAGCCCAAGTTAAGACAGAGAGACTGAAGCTGAATGCTGATTCCTGCTGTGCTCCCATCTACATGCTGTCTCACTGTACGAGCTACTGTAAAGCTTCACAAGAGGGACAGTTCATGTGACCCCTCCCCCCCCAGATACATATAACCTCTCTGGATAAACAACAGGCCCATGTGAGTGTGTCGGGTGTGTTTGATGGTGACATCTCAGTGATGGTGAGCGCACGCTGAGCTTCACACTTTCAGATGCTAAAGGTTTTAAATGTTTTGTTTTTTTTTGTTTTTTTTCAATTGTCTTTTCTTTTAAATTCACCATAATTAAAGTCAATTAAAACCTTGACTCTGATTAGGTGACTGAAAACGAGAAATACTTGATTTGTCATTGTTCTGAATACAGCCTGTTGGGCCTCTGTGTGTGTGTGTGTGTGTGTGTGTGCGTTTGTGTGTACGATGGAGACGGAGGTTGCTCGTGCATTCGATTTCTCTCACAGCTGCGGCAAATAAAGGGGGAAACAAGTGTTTGGGAGATAAAAGATCTCATTCGGATTATTAGCAGGTCTATCGATATCTCTGTGGAAGCACTTTGAGCTGCTGGTGTCAGCTTGTGGGCGTGCAGAGACAGATGATCGCATAAATTAATGTTTGGCCTGCGTTTGTAATGAGAAGAGACACATCTTAGCTGCTGCTGCTGTCCTCCTTTGTTTGATTTTTATTTAAGAACTTCAATTTAAGACATGAGACAAATATCTATAATATTCCTTTTATACCTCAAAGGGACTTAAGAGCATGTTTGTGCTTCTAAATCATGATTTTGTGATGTTTTTTAATTTGACTTTTTGTTGCCTATAATATTATACAGCATTACTGATATAAACTCACTCACTCTACTGTATGTAATTCTATATATATATAATACACTGTATATTTACATTATTATAATATTCCTACAGAGGCCTGTTATGTCTATGTGACTCTAACTGATGAATTTAGTCTCATATTTTATACTTTTTTGTAATAAATGTCACAAACATTCCAA